>NW_027526203.1:13425314-13458088 GCF_048455015.1 Haemaphysalis longicornis | reverse complement strand
CTGTGATTAAAGTTTCTCTCTCTCTCTATCTCTCCCTATCAAAGCAGATAACACGTGCGGCATACAAAATAATGAAACACGCACTTCACTTGGCCCATGGATAACACACTCTCCCTATCAAACTGGAAAGGAGGTCGGTCGGTGGAGGAGTCTTGGACTGAAGACCCCGACCACAAATATGCTCAATTCAACTGTGATTAAAGTTTCTTCTCTCTCTCTCTCTCTCCCTATCAAAGCAGATAACACGTGCGGCATACAAAATAATGAAACACGCGCTTCACTTGGCCCATGGATAACACACTCTCCCTATCAAACTGGAAAGGAGGTCGGTCGGTGGAGGAGTCTTGGACTGAAGACCCCGACCACAAATATGCTCAATTCAACTGTGATTAAAGTTTCTGTCTCTCTCTCTCTCTCTCCCTATCAAAGCAGATAACACGTGCGGCATATAAAATAATGAAACACGCGCTTCACTTGGCCCATGGATAACACACTCTCCCTATCAAACTGGAAAGGAGGTCGGTCGGTGGAGGAGTCTTGGACTGAAGACCCCGACCACAAATATGCTCAATTCAACTGTGATTAAAGTTTCTGTCTCTCTCTCTCTCTCTCCCTATCAAAGCAGATAACACGTGCGGCATATAAAATAATGAAACACGCGCTTCACTTGGCCCATGGATAACACACTCTCCCTATCAAACTGGAAAGGAGGTCGGTCGGTGGAGGAGTCTTGGACTGAAGACCCCGACCACAAATATGCTCAATTCAACTGTGATTAAAGTTTCTGTCTCTCTCTCTCCCTATCAAAGCAGATAACACGTGCGGCATATAAAATAATGAAACACGCGCTTCACTTGGCCCATGGATAACACACTCTCCCTATCAAACTGGAAAGGAGGTCGGTCGGTGGAGGAGTCTTGGACTGAAGACCCCGACCACAAATATGCTCAATTCAACTGTGATTAAAGTTTCTCTCTCTCTCTCTCCCTATCAAAGCAGATAACACGTGCGGCATACAAAATAATGAAACACGCACTTCACTTGGCCCATGGATAACACACTCTCCCTATCAAACTGGAAAGGAGGTCGGTCGGTGGAGGAGTCTTGGACTGAAGACCCCGACCACAAATATGCTCATTTCAACTGTGATTAAAGTTTCTCTCTCTCTCTCTCTCCCTATCAAAGCAGATAACACGTGCGGCATACAAAATAATGAAACACGCACTTCACTTGGCCCATGGATAACACACTCTCCCTATCAAACTGGAAAGGAGGTCGGTCGGTGGAGGAGTCTTGGACTGAAGACCCCGACCACAAATATGCTCACTTCAACTGTGATTAAAGTTTCTCTCTCTCTCTCTCTCTCTCTCTCTCTCTCTCTCTCTCTCCCTATCAAAGCAGATAACACGTGCGGCATACAAAATAATGAAACACGCACTTCACTTGGCCCATGGATAACACACTCTCCCTATCAAACTGGAAAGGAGGTCGGTCGGTGGAGGAGTCTTGGACTGAAGACCCCGACCACAAATATGCTCAATTCAACTGTGATTAAAGTTTCTGTCTCTCTCTCTCTCCCTATCAAAGCAGATAACACGTGCGGCATATAAAATAATGAAACACGCGCTTCACTTGGCCCATGGATAACACACTCTCCCTATCAAACTGGAAAGGAGGTCGGTCGGTGGAGGAGTCTTGGACTGAAGACCCCGACCACAAATATGCTCAATTCAACTGTGATTAAAGTTTCTCTCTCTCTCTCTCCCTATCAATGCAGATAACACGTGCGGCATACAAAATAATGAAACACGCACTTCACTTGGCCCATGGATAACACACTCTCCCTATCAAACTGGAAAGGAGGTCGGTCGGTGGAGGAGTCTTGGACTGAAGACCCCGACCACAAATATGCTCATTTCAACTGTGATTAAAGTTTCTCTCTCTCTCTCTCTCCCTATCAAAGCAGATAACACGTGCGGCATACAAAATAATGAAACACGCACTTCACTTGGCCCATGGATAACACACTCTCCCTATCAAACTGGAAAGGAGGTCGGTCGGTGGAGGAGTCTTGGACTGAAGACCCCGACCACAAATATGCTCACTTCAACTGTGATTAAAGTTTCTCTCTCTCTCTCTCTCTCTCTCTCTCCCTATCAAAGCAGATAACACGTGCGGCATACAAAATAATGAAACACGCACTTCACTTGGCCCATGGATAACACAGTCTCCCTATCAAACTGGAAAGGAGGTCGGTCGGTGGAGGAGTCTTGGACTGAAGACCCCGACCACAAATATGCTCAATTCAACTGTGATTAAAGTTTCTGTCTCTCTCTCTCTCCCTATCAAAGCAGATAACACGTGCGGCATACAAAATAATGAAACACGCACTTCACTTGGCCCATGGATAACACACTCTCCCTATCAAACTGGAAAGGAGGTCGGTCGGTGGAGGAGTCTTGGACTGAAGACCCCGACCACAAATATGCTCACTTCAACTGTGATTAAAGTTTCTCTCTCTCTCTCTCTCCCTATCAAAGCAGATAACACGTGCGGCATACAAAATAATGAAACACGCACTTCACTTGGCCCATGGATAACACACTCTCCCTATCAAACTGGAAAGGAGGTCGGTCGGTGGAGGAGTCTTGGACTGAAGACCCCGACCACAAATATGCTCACTTCAACTGTGATTAAAGTTTCTCTCTCTCTCTCTCTCTCTCCCTATCAAAGCAGATAACACGTGCGGCATACAAAATAATGAAACACGCGCTTCACTTGGCCCATGGATAACACACTCTCCCTATCAAACTGGAAAGGAGGTCGGTCGGTGGAGGAGTCTTGGACTGAAGACCCCGACCACAAATATGCTCACTTCAACTGTGATTAAAGTTTCTCTCTCTCTCTCTCTCCCTATCAAAGCAGATAACACGTGCGGCATACAAAATAATGAAACACGCACTTCACTTGGCCCATGGATAACACACTCTCCCTATCAAACTGGAAAGGAGGTCGGTCGGTGGAGGAGTCTTGGACTGAAGACCCCGACCACAAATATGCTCACTTCAACTGTGATTAAAGTTTCTCTCTCTCTCTCTCTCCCTATCAAAGCAGATAACACGTGCGGCATACAAAATAATGAAACACGCACTTCACTTGGCCCATGGATAACACACTCTCCCTATCAAACTGGAAAGGAGGTCGGTCGGTGGAGGAGTCTTGGACTGAAGACCCCGACCACAAATATGCTCACTTCAACTGTGATTAAAGTTTCTCTCTCTCTCTCTCTCTCTCCCTATCAAAGCAGATAACACGTGCGGCATACAAAATAATGAAACACGCGCTTCACTTGGCCCATGGATAACACACTCTCCCTATCAAACTGGAAAGGAGGTCGGTCGGTGGAGGAGTCTTGGACTGAAGACCCCGACCACAAATATGCTCACTTCAACTGTGATTAAAGTTTCTCTCTCTCTCTCTCTCCCTATCAAAGCAGATAACACGTGCGGCATACAAAATAATGAAACACGCGCTTCACTTGGCCCATGGATAACACTCTCTCCCTATCAAACTGGAAAGGAGGTCGGTTGGTGGAGGAGTCTTGGACTGAAGACCCCGACCACAAATATGCTCACTTCAACTGTGATTAAAGTTTCTCTCTCTCTCTCTCTCCCTATCAAAGCAGATAACACGTGCGGCATACAAAATAATGAAACACGCGCTTCACTTGGCCCATGGATAACACTCTCTCCCTATCAAACTGGAAAGGAGGTCGGTTGGTGGAGGAGTCTTGGACTGAAGACCCCGACCACAAATATGCTCACTTCAACTGTGATTAAAGTTTCTCTCTCTCTCTCTCTCCCTATCAAAGCAGATAACACGTGCGGCATACAAAATAATGAAACACGCGCTTCACTTGGCCCATGGATAACACACTCTCCCTATCAAACTGGAAAGGAGGTCGGTTGGTGGAGGAGTCTTGGACTGAAGACCCCGACCACAAATATGCTCACTTCAACTGTGATTAAAGTTTCTCTCTCTCTCTCTCTCTCCCTATCAAAGCAGATAACACGTGCGGCTAGAAAATAATGAAACACGCGCTTCACTTGGCCCATGGATAACACACTCTCCCTATCAAACTGGAAAGGAGGTCGGTCGGTGGAGGAGTCTTGGACTGAAGACCCCGACCACAAATATGCTCACTTCAACTGTGATTAAAGTTTCTCTCTCTCTCTCTCTCCCTATCAAAGCAGATAACACGTGCGGCATACAAAATAATGAAACACGCGCTTCACTTGGCCCTTGGATAACACTCTCTCCCTATCAAACTGGAAAGGAGGTCGGTTGGTGGAGGAGTCTTGGACTGAAGACCCCGACCACAAATATGCTCACTTCAACTGTGATTAAAGTTTCTCTCTCTCTCTCTCTCTCCCTATCAAAGCAGATAACACGTGCGGCATACAAAATAATGAAACACGCGCTTCACTTGGCCCATGGATAACACTCTCTCCCTATCAAACTGGAAAGGAGGTCGGTTGGTGGAGGAGTCTTGGACTGAAGACCCCGACCACAAATATGCTCACTTCAACTGTGATTAAAGTTTCTCTCTCTCTCTCTCTCCCTATCAAAGCAGATAACACGTGCGGCATACAAAATAATGAAACACGCGCTTCACTTGGCCCATGGATAACACACTCTCCCTATCAAACTGGAAAGGAGGTCGGTTGGTGGAGGAGTCTTGGACTGAAGACCCCGACCACAAATATGCTCACTTCAACTGTGATTAAAGTTTCTCTCTCTCTCTCTCTCTCCCTATCAAAGCAGATAACACGTGCGGCTAGAAAATAATGAAACACGCGCTTCACTTGGCCCATGGATAACACACTCTCCCTATCAAACTGGAAAGGAGGTCGGTCGGTGGAGGAGTCTTGGACTGAAGACCCCGACCACAAATATGCTCACTTCAACTGTGATTAAAGTTTCTCTCTCTCTCTCTCTCCCTATCAAAGCAGATAACACGTGCGGCATACAAAATAATGAAACACGCGCTTCACTTGGCCCATGGATAACACACTCTCCCTATCAAACTGGAAAGGAGGTCGGTCGGTGGAGGAGTCTTGGACTGAAGACCCCGACCACAAATATGCTCACTTCAACTGTGATTAAAGTTTCTCTCTCTCTCTCTCTCCCTATCAAAGCAGATAACACGTGCGGCATACAAAATAATGAAACACGCGCTTCACTTGGCCCATGGATAACACTCTCTCCCTATCAAACTGGAAAGGAGGTCGGTTGGTGGAGGAGTCTTGGACTGAAGACCCCGACCACAAATATGCTCACTTCAACTGTGATTAAAGTTTCTCTCTCTCTCTCTCTCCCTATCAAAGCAGATAACACGTGCGGCATACAAAATAATGAAACACGCGCTTCACTTGGCCCATGGATAACACACTCTCCCTATCAAACTGGAAAGGAGGTCGGTTGGTGGAGGAGTCTTGGACTGAAGACCCCGACCACAAATATGCTCACTTCAACTGTGATTAAAGTTTCTCTCTCTCTCTCTCTCTCCCTATCAAAGCAGATAACACGTGCGGCTAGAAAATAATGAAACACGCGCTTCACTTGGCCCATGGATAACACACTCTCCCTATCAAACTGGAAAGGAGGTCGGTCGGTGGAGGAGTCTTGGACTGAAGACCCCGACCACAAATATGCTCACTTCAACTGTGATTAAAGTTTCTCTCTCTCTCTCTCTCTCCCTATCAAAGTAGATAACACGTGCGGCATACAAAATAATGAAACACGCGCTTCACTTGGCCCATGGATAACACACTCTCCCTATCAAACTGGAAAGGAGGTCGGTTGGTGGAGGAGTCTTGGACTGAAGACCCCGACCACAAATATGCTCACTTCAACTGTGATTAAAGTTTCTCTCTCTCTCTCTCTCTCTCTCTCTCTCTCTCTCTCTCTCTCTCTCCCTATCAAAGCAGATAACACGTGCGGCATACAAATTAATGAAACACGCGCTTCACTTGGCCCATGGATAACACAGATAACAGAGCCTGGCGCAGCCGCTCGGCAAAAACAAAACATATGTAAAAAAACCCAATACGTGGTTCCTGGCAATATTCACTTGTACACGGCCAAATGAAATGCGAACACGAAAACGTGAACCAGAACGCATAAAATTGAAAAATACTGCTCGTGTAGGCGAAATATTGGCGCGCTATTGGTATCTTTGAAAAGACAGATTTCCCAACTTATTCACTGTAATTAATACACTCGTCAAGTTGGGCTCCATGGAAACAAATCACGTTATTTGTCGGTTCTGCTTCATATTTTTGTGATCGCGTTTCATTTGTCCATGATTGCATAACTTATGCACGGACAGGTGCAGTCAAAAGTAACTGGAACATGGTCTAATAAATATACAAGAATTGTTTCTCCCAGAAACGGCCTGGCTGCGTTGATAGGAGTCCCCCCTAATTGAAAAAAAGCTTCCCATTAGCCGGTAATGGCTGTCATAAAGCCAATAAGATAAATATCTTGTGATATTCAGAAATGCTTGTTCCAATTACTTATTACGGCACCTGTACACTCCGTATGCCCTGTCATGGACAAATGAAACCCGAGCACGAAGATATGAACCCGTACACATAAATAGAGCAGTTTCTTTCCCAAGAAGTTACATTGACACGTGATTTTTTTACAGTAACAAAGATTGAACATGCGTCTTTCCAAATATACCACTAGCGTGCCATTAATTGATCTCTTCTTCCCATATTATTTGATTTTGCGTATTCCGACTCATATTTCGGTGTTCTCATTTCATTCTTCCATAATCGCACATAAGATATCCCATGGTGGAAAAGAATACTGCCAATCTGTATGAGGCCATGTTGTGTTCTGGGCCTTTAACTAACTCGGGAAGTTATGCAGCAAAATAAACAGGATCCGTGCTAAACCCTCAGGAAAACAATGTGTGTTGTTTATTTGGTACTGTGGTCGTTTTGCCACTCTTACTTATGCCTAAGTGGCAGATGCCTAAACATACGTTTGCAGCAACATCAAAACTCTGAAATCAAACCACAGCTCCAATTTACCAGAATATTGTACTACGCGTGGGTGCTTACCCATCTTTTGTAGGTCCGTCAGTTCTGTGAAGACATCAGGGCAAAGCACTAGAGAGGTGGGAGCGCTGAGAAAGACGGTGTTGCCGCCGACATCGTGCGCGAGCAAGCAGGATGGATGAGGGAGCACGAGGCGTCCGAGCACGTGCGAGGGAGTGCCGTCGCAGCCGGCTACCTCACTGCCGGGCAAGAGGCTTAGCTGGCGGGCACAGTTCAAGTCGCCAGTAATGCGTCGCCGCGTGGTCAGATCTGCTGGGGACGAGCACGAACGGAATGCTGGCCACTTCGCGAAGCTACGGAGTGCACAATCAAGGGTATAACGGCAAGAAGTCCGGCACTAGCAGAGGTCGAAGACGGAGCCTATGGGACACATGTCTACCTTCTTCGAGTGCAGGTGGCACCTCCCAACTTCCAAGGTTGGCGCTTCATGCTCCCACTGGTTCCCTGCTGGCCACCACTCAACTGGTCCTGGCTTCTCCGCCGATGACGCTCTCACAAGCTACAGCCTCCACTCCTGCAACTCAGTCCCCTGATGACCCGGATGGTTACGTTATGGATCAAGACGGCAGCATCGGGGAGAATGACGGCCCCTGGAAGATCTGGACTCGAGTCTAGCTTAGTTGGAAGACTGCAATCACTCGCCTAGATCACGTAAGTAGGCCCCGAGCACTCTTCTTGATGAGACCTCTCACAAAAATCAGTGTGCGCGCTACACCCAAAAACGCCCTCGCACATCTGTTAGGCACTTTTGCGCCTACTTCCGAAATGGCAGAACTCGCGACGCACCTCTACGACGTCGCGGAAAACTGCATACAGGTTACCTTATACGACCAGGAGCACGCTAACTACCTCCTTGACACTACAAGTCTCTACTTTCAGCACGAAACCGTATGATCACTCTTCCTATAGAGGTCAAACACTCCCCCAACCATGCGAATACTTCACGTGGAGTCATTCAGTGGAACCTGGAGATTTAAACGAAATTATTTTAAGTGCGAATGCACTTCTTAAGCGACCCTGAATCACGCGTCCACCGCCGTCCGTCCATCCGCACCACATACCCACTTAGGGCGATTGGCCAAGAAGAATTCTTTCGCATCACCCGTGCATTCCCACTTCCCCATCGACGACTGCTGCTTCACCAGGAGCGGAAGTCGGGGCGAGTACTGCGGCATCTACCTCGTCGGTCACGTCTACGCGAACCTCGTGTCGCACGCCGTGTCCACCTCGCCGGTCAGGGACGAGTCGCCGTACAGTGCCGTCTACACCGACGCGTACTCGGGCGACGGAATCGTGGTCGTCACCCTCTACCTCGCGCCAAACATCTCCCGCGACGACGTCGTCGAATACGTGGACGCGGCGATGGAGAGTGTTGCCAGGCGCGTAAAGCCCTCGGACCCGGTCGTGGTTGTTGGGGACTTTAACGTGGACGTGCGAAAGGGCGGCGAGTGGTTGATGGAATACATGCTCGCCAACCACTCCATGACGTGCCTACCGCTAGAGGCTCCCACCACCATCAACGGCAGCTACATCGACCTGGCCTTTGCGAGGAACTGTCTGATACGCGCGGTCTTGCAACAACTCTTGACCGTACATTTCAGTGACCACAAGGCGGTCATAATGACCGTCAACTACAACGACAACACCAACAAGTGCTGAATAAAGAATACTGTCGTTTCACTTTACTTGCGTGTGTGTGTGATCTCCTCGAACATACACTTTAATTCACCAAGATTTCCAGAGAACGACTAACGGGGTGTGTGAATCCCCACTTGATCACGCGGGGGTGTTAAATGCAACTAACGGGCGAATGCCAACACAGTTGAACATAACTCCCCCTCATAGCATCACCCGTGCATTCGCACTTCCCCATGCTCCCCTTCGGGGAAATGCGGGTGAATTTTTTTGAATTAGATTCGCTGTGAGCAAGCTGAGGTCTTGGCGGCCCAACGCATAGACAAAACGAATCGAGCTGTTCTAATCTTCGCCTCTCCAACCATTCCGCACGTCGTCAAATACTATATGGTTATAGTTAAAGTATCTCCTTATGAGCCGAAGCGAATGGTTTGCTTCGCATGCCACCACATCGGGCACATGGCAAAGTACTGCCCGCATCAATCTGTGTGCCGTAAATGTGGGCGCGTACATGCCGAAGCTGAAGCATGCGAGCGCACACTTCATTGCGTGGCATGTAAAAAGGATGACCATCTGGCAGTGGACCCCACGTGTCCGGCCCGCACGGCCTCCTCCCCTCGCACCAATACAAAAGTGCAAGACGGCATGTCCTTGGCTGATCGTGTTCGTAATCATCGCAACGCAAGTACCAATGCCGTCGGCGCAGTGTCGTCACCTGCTGCAGCTAGAGTAGACCCTCCACCGCCACGTCCGGAATCAACCGACCACATTCTGCAGACAGTATTGTCCGAACTTGCCAGCCTCCGAACTAAACCCCACCAGCTTCGTGAAAAGAATACGCAGCTCAAGGCTCAACTTGCAGCATCGAAGCTTGGGTGTCATACCACGCCCACCCATGCAGCTTCCTCTACCTCAATCACGCCCGAAAAAATGGCTGATCCTCCCTCTGCTTCCATTGTTGCACCTGCAAAGTCCGCCCTCCGACATCTCCTTCCCTCCATGCCCAAGCAACGAAAAAGCCGAAGTACTAGCGTCAAGCGTACCCCCACCTCGTAAAAAGCGACCAACACGAACGATGTTATGGAGATTCTAAAATTTATTCGCGCTGACATACAGCTAGAACGGCGCGCTCGAATGGCTGACATGGACAAGCTTCGCACCTTCACAGAAAAATATGCTGAACAAACTACGGTCGTGATCAATTACCTCCAAACACTACCCGGGCGACCAAATGAAGGCGATGAAGCGCCTAGAAAGTTGACCCTCTGTGCCACCCTTGGAAAACGAAGCGGCCCCTTTGCGTTTTACAGTTGAAATGCCGTACTTTCAATCAATCGGCTCCTATTCTGTCCAGTTGAGTATCACAAATTCTTCCTGTTCTTCTTCTCCACCGAGAAACCCGATCCATGCCCAAACTTAGAGGATACACCAGTTATTCAGAGCAATCAATAACTCACCGCGGCAAGACCACACCACTCGCCCAGCCTCTAGTGGTCGAATAAGCCGCTGTTTTGGTATGATCCGACCTAGGTTGCTGCAAGCTGTCTGTGCCAGGCCAATGCTCTAAGGATCCCGAGGTCGTTATCGTGCAGGTTCACCTACCTGACGGGAAACCAATAATTGCAGAATACGTGTGCTACCGTCCAGTCACCGGCTCCTAAAAATCCATCAACTATAATTGGCTGCACTACCTCATTTCGCAGTACCCCCGCACTCCCATTACCATCGGCGGCAACTTTAATGCGAAAAGTACCACATGGCATAGAGTTTCATACTAATATATACTAGAGGGAAATCTGGCGGCACTGTCTAGGGGAGCCGCGCTTCAGCGAGCGTGCCGTCATATACGCGGCAGTTATGTTCCACTTGTCCTTGGCATGGCTTATGAATAGGCTGAAACGTTGGCTATGGCTGCAAAAAAGCAAAAATATTACCGTAGATGGTTCATGAAATTTGTTTTGTTATTATAAAATTGAACCTCCAAAATGTCAGTAGTTTTTTAGAAGCTTAATGTACGATGAACAAAAAAATGTTACTTTTTTTGTTGATTTTGGCTTCGAGAAAAAAAAGAAGCCGTATGGCTAGCTAAGCCAAGCAGGCAAGGAACGTCGCTAGCAGCAATGGCACCGCCCACGGCGGCCCGCGACTGCAGCGACAGATTTCCCTCTAGTATATATTAGTATGAAACTCTATGCCACATGGGGGTATGGCTCTACCGAAAGCCGAGGCTCCTGCCTTGAGGCGGCCATTGACGACTGTGGTCTCTGCCTTCTCAAAAACCCTACGTTACCAACAAGGGTGGATCTTCATCCCAAGCAAAATAACACTTCACCTGACCTCACCATTTCTACTACTGGGGTGATTCGCGCGTGGAGCTCCTATACCACCCCTTGGGGAAGCGATCATTACCCGATCCTCCTTACTCTTCAAAGAAAGCGCTTTCGCGCTCGCCAATGCCTTTCGCACATCAACTGGCAGCGTTTCGAGCCAACGTTGATATCCCGGAAAATGCTACCGTGTCGCATTTCCCTGCGGCTATTCAGTGTGCGAAATTGCAGGCTACAGAGAAAATCATATGCGACTCTTCAACACCTCTCCTGGACGCACATCTCACTAACCTCTGGAAGTGCGTGCAATCTCTCACCACTCGTTACCTTACCAACGGCAAACGTCAGCAAGACCTGATCCGGATTCGTCGCCAATACCAAATCATCCGAGATTCCCAACGATCCCTTTCCAACGAGCATTGGCATAGCCTTTGTGAGAACCTTGGTAAAGAACGAGGGCTTTCCAAACTATGGAGCACATTTTGGAGCTTGTCGGGAAAGCGCAAGCAAAAACCCACGTTGTTTGCTTCGCTCACTCTCCGAGACACGCCAGAGGAGGACGTTGAGCGTCGCCTTATTTCGGCGTTTTTCCCTCCCGCCTCTCTCAGCCCCCGCCCTCCGCTGCCGACCATATTGGTTCCAGACGTGGATAGAGATCTCGATGCCCCATTCACGATGGGGGAGTTTAAATCGGCTCTTCACCAGGCCAAACCACATTCTGCACCTGGTCATGATGGTGTGACATGGCAGCACCTGTGTATTTTGGATGAGTCGGCACACTTAATACTACTTGTTATAATTGATGCTTACTGGGCATCGGGTGAATGTTCCCAGTGACCACAAACTGACGCTAGTTCATCCAATAACAAAGCTAAACAAAGATCCCTCTGTGCTGACCAACCTTCAGCCAATTTCACTCACGCCCACCATCTGCAAACTTATTGAGCGCCTAATCAATAACCACCTTCTGAATTATTTGGAATACGTGCGTCGGTGGTTTCACCAGTCTCAAACTGGATTCCGTCCTCACCTAAGTACGCACGACTGCCTTTGGCTGCTCCGATGTCTTCTTAATCACACATCACGGGCTGGCAATCCAAATCACGTCCTCACTTTTGACGGAGAAAAGCATTAGACAACGGTAGCCAATCGGTGATCCTCGAAGAGCTCGCTGTGGCCTTCCCCAGCCAAAGGGCCCAAAACTGGATTCGGAATTTTCTTGAAAATCGACCAATT
This sequence comes from Haemaphysalis longicornis, assembly GCF_048455015.1. Lineage (NCBI taxonomy): Eukaryota > Metazoa > Arthropoda > Arachnida > Ixodida > Ixodidae > Haemaphysalis > Haemaphysalis longicornis. The sequence continues at coordinate 13,445,760 of NW_027526203.1, read as the reverse complement.
CAGCTCAACAGCACGCATCCAAGATGGAGCCCAAGAACATTTTATCTAGAAAGGGGTGTTCCCCACAGTTCTGTCCTTGGAACCCTTCTTTTTAATTTGGCCATGGCACGGGTAGCCCCCAATCTGGAACGGGACACTGCGGCTCGTTTTGCTCTCTACGCTGACGACCTCACAGTGTGGGTTGAAGCCGCCGATTAAAAATGCACTGAAGACATGGCTACAGAATTTGGTGCGGCAGTAAACAGCCTCTCAACCACTCTCACAGCCCTCGGCCTTGAGCTGGCACCAGAGAAGACAGAAGTTCTCCTGGTCTACGGTCAGCACCAACCACCCGCCAACATGCATCATACTATCTACATCAGCGACACGCCCATTGCATCATACTGTGGCCATATCCGTCTACTTGGTCTTGCCCTCGCCAGCTACAACAGCGCTCAGCAAGGGATAACGCAGCTGCGCAAAAATTGGAGACCGATGCTGTGCCTAATCTCACACCTTTCCAACAAATTTGGCGGCGCTAACCAATCGGTATGTCTCACAGTTTCAAAGACAGTAGCCGTCGGTCGTCTGACTTATGGCTGATGACCTCTCTTCGGCTCACAAGAAGCACTTAGCCGTGCTTTACCGGGCCATGCTTCGTACGATCACCGGACTTCCGAGGCATACTCGTATTGACGCTCTTGAGCGGGCTGCCCTGGTCCCTCCGATGGAAGAACTCCTTGCGGAAACCGTACAACAACATCGGTTTCGGCGGATACTAACACAACAGGGGGCTGCACTCTGTGCGTGGGACGAACGTGTACCTCCAGTACTTCCATGAGCCCTTGGTTAAGCCCGCCTGTTACAGTTGCTCACCAACGAACCGAAATTCTGCGTTCCCGTCGTACTGCTCGTGAAAAGGCCCTTCAGCGCGTCCTCGCAGCGAAATTGCCGGACTAGGTCGATATTTTTACGGATGCTAGCCTCTCTCCCCTTCCCATGTGGGTCTGGCCTGGCGCGGCCCAGCTCGACCGGACCTGGACGGCTCCCTCACACGTCACGCATTTAACTCGTCCCCCCTGGAAGCGGAACTCCAGAGCATCCTTTCCGCACTGGATCATTTGGCCTTCACTATTTCAAACCCGCCACCTCCACGCATCCGCATTCTCACAGACTCTCACCAAGCCCTCCAAGAGCTGCGCAAGCCCTACACCGATCATCCAACAGTGCACCGAATCCAACATATGACCGCCATTCTGGCGCGTAATGGGATCACTACCCGTATGCCATGGGTGCCGGGTCACACGGATCCGGATGGGGGCAACCAGGCTGCACATGATGTAGCACCGGGGCGTCTTGATAGTACATCTCCCCAGGTTGACAACCCGTCGCCCTCCTCCCCCTGCCCTCGCCTTCAACTTGATCACGTATTCCAGGCACGGAAGTGCCGTCTTTCTTCCGTTATCCCTCCTGGCTACCTGGCTCTGGCTCACCCGATGCCTCGCTCTGCGGAAGTATTCGTCAACAAAGCTAGGGCCAACGCAGCTCTCACACCCCACATCACTAGAAAATGGATTCACCCAACGCGGTATCCACCTCCTTACTGTCCCCACTGCCGGATGACTGTATTAGCCACCCTTGACCACCTAATCTGGCGCTGCTCCACGTTTTCACTGTACCGGCCTATCCTCCACAATGCTATGCCTCCCGATGCCTCAGAAGATGACCCTCCATTTGAAGATCCAAATTTTATCAGAGCCCTTTGGCTGTTCGGCGTAGAGAGTGGTCTGTCAAGATTAGTGTACACTGGGGCCTACTCCATTCGTGAAAATCCCCTAATGGTATACCTTCACCTTAGCCTGACCTCCGCGGTCTGAAGGGAACCCCTGTGCGGTCTTCATGGACGCATCATCTTTTTAACTAGGTTACCCTTCGCTTCCCATCATTCCCCTACCCCTATTTTGGCCGCATGGCCTTCCCTCGAATAATGAAGGACTACAACATCAACTAGGAGGTAATAGAAGCGTTTCACATAGTGAGGTGGGGCTATCGGTGCGTTAGCTTCCCCTCCGTTTTAAAAACCGCTAAAGAGAACTCTTATCTGTCCACCCGTTGCAGAAGCCACGATTTTTGTTTTTGCTTGTTCAACACCTTTCCCTTTTTCCTGACACGTGTGTCTTTGATTGCGTGTATGTATTCCATTTGAATATTGTTTTGTTTTTGTTTTTACCTTGCCCGGAACGAGCGCTTCACGTGAGGTGTAGACAGCATGTATTCGTGCGTCTGTTTATTAAACGAATAGTTTCGAGTTAGCGCCATGTAGTCTCCCTTTCTTTCTTCGTCTCTGTGTTGCGAACGCTTTGAAAACCAAGATAATTAGCTACCAGCTAGCCCAATTTTCAGTTCTACTGCAGCACATTTTTGAGCTTTACGTTACGCTTTGAGCTCTAACGTCGTCAACCAGAAGCCGCAGCTTTACATATTAAGAGTTTGACGCTTTTTCCACGTCGTAAGGCTCGACGTTAAGGCTACCTAACGTTAAAGCTAAAGAATTTTCGGGCGTTAGGCATCAACTTTGGTGCTACCACTGGGGTATGAGGCGCGCCGTAGTGAAAGACTCCGGCGTAGTTTTGACCACCTGGGCATCTTTAACGGCCTAACGTTAAGCCTAGGTATAGGCGTAACAAGGGCAATTTGTCAAGACTAATTCTAACGGGCATACAAAAAAGGACGCAAGAGGAAAAGGATGGTGATAAGAATCAGAGGACACGTCATTTCACCCCACGGCGCGCAAAGCTACGCATCACTTGTTGCTTTACCGTGCGGCACAGCAGTCCCTAGATGATCAGAGAACTGTCGCGGCGCAATAATACCGTTGCATCCGTTCGCCAACGTGAAACTAATGTTTTCACCCTCTCCACATCGCAAGGAGTGGCAGGTGTCCTCGTAATTCTTGTTCTATCACCAAGAAATAAAGGTTACGAGATAAAAGTCGCTGAAGGCGGGTTTTCGCGGTCGGTCAGGCAACCACTAAAGCAGCTTCATCAGTGCAACAGTCACCTCTGACACGGGCACCTGTACAAGAGGGTAGCGAAGGAAGCCGTCGGTGCTCAACGTACTCTATAATCCCTATTTCGGCGTAAACAGCTGAAACTGGGAACACAAACAAAGGAAATGACCGCTGAGTGGGGCTACTAGTACACGGTTCGAGAAGTATAAGGGTGGATGGCAAGCTAGACTGAAATTCGGGCGACAGAACAGGTGTTCAGCCCGCGCCTGCGTAAGCTCACGCAAATGGCTTACATCATCGGGCGGTGGAAATATTGCCGTGTTTTTTTTGTTTTGCTCACGGCGTCGGAAGAGGGTGCGACGACGCCAGCTATTCCTAGGGCGTCCCTGCGCGTCGTGCCGGACGCAAACCGACGGAGAGGGGAGAAGTCGCGGGAGTAGCGGGCTGCCGCGAGTCAACAACGAGCGTCCACATGTCTTAATTTAACACCGCCTACAGCACATCGTTGCGCGCGTACGGAAGCGAGGGGATGACTCAGGTGGGCCGCCACGCACTCACCAAGTGACGCCGTCTGAGCACGCGCTGACGCGAAGCAGGGCCGGGAGCCCTGTCGCGCCAACGCGAAACGAAGCGCTCGCCACTCGGCTGAAAGAAGCGGCTGATTGACGCCGGCCCTACGTGTGCCAACCCAAATTGCCGCCCTCTCTCGGATCTCGTGCGGGGACTGGGATGCTGAGAAATTTCGCTGCTCAGCCAGACGTCGTCAATTGGGCGGCTGGTCCGGGTCGGCCATGCAGCTGATGGAGGCGGAGCTCAGAAGCAACTGCCCACACGTGGTTGGATGGGAGTAGCACGGTCACGCAAGCATGCCTTGCTCGCCCGCCACGGTGGCTCAGTGGCTAAGGCGTTGTGCTGCTGAGGACGCCGGCTTGGTACGCCACTTCAATCCCGGCCGCGGTGGCTGCTTTTCTGATGGAGGCGAAAAGCGAAAACTTCCGCGTGTCGAAATTTCAGCGCATGTTAAAGATCCCCAGGTGGTCAAAATTAATCCTGAGCCCTGCACTACGGCGCTCCTCATAGCCCTTGTGTCGTTTAGGCGCGTTAAGCCCCACAATCAATCAATCATCACACTCAACGGGCAGGCATGGCGCACCTTTAGCGCGTTCGCCTACAAGTTTCCAACGTTTAGTGCGCATGCACTACGAGTGTCACCCACGAGAAATCTGTGCGCGTACTCTGAAGCCTCAAAATTTGTGCGGGCAATCTGTAGACTGCGCAAGGGTAAGCGAACGGAGAAGAACGAACGACAGTTCAACGGATAAGACACAGGCACACTTGCGCCGCGACCGGGAGTGCAGCGCAAGTGTGCTGCGCGGCTGGCGCGCGGGTGTTTGTGCGTTCGCGTGCGCACGGCCTCCGAGATAAGCAATGGAGAGAGAGAGAGAGAGAGAGAGAGAGAGAGAGAGAGAGAGAGAGAGAGAGAGAGAGAGAGAGAGAGAGAGAGAGAGAGAGAGAGAGAGAGAGAGAGAGAGAATGGGCGCAGGACGAATGCGATAAAGATCCATAGGTGGGAAACAACAACACAATTTGATGCTACACGTCAGAGACCACAAACAAGAGCCAATTTGGCCCATGCTTAGTCACGCAAATGAATAAAATGTGGCGTGATTGTACACCCAGAAAGAATCCTTGTCCCAGCTCTCATATTTTAGGACGAAAGCATTACTTTCCTTATTAAGCGATGGTGATGATGATTATATTTGGATTTTTATGGCGCGAGGTCGACTGAGGGCAAAGACCGCCAAAAGAAGGTTAGTTCATTTGAGTGACATGTAATTGGGCGGCTGGTCCGGGTCGGCCATGCAGCTGATGGAGGCGGAGCTCAGAAGCAACTGCCCACACGTGGTTGGATGGGCAGTTGGATGTATATTAAACGAATTAATATACAAGGTAATGAAGATGACTGGTGTAAAGGACCTGGTTGCCATGATGCATAAGAGATGAGAAGTAAAAAATTGACATCAGTAAGAAACTTAAAAACACGCTTGATGTAAAACATGGGCTAATCTCCTAAAAAATACAATGGGTGAAACGAGATGTATTGTCTGTATAGTTGTGGGGAGTGTTTGTGTCGTGTTGTATGGAGTGTTTTCCATTGAAGTAGCCCATGGATCACGGATAGGCCGTCTCCACACCTGCTACAGGGGGGTCTTGGAGATCCCGTGAGCAGGTAGGAGCGTGTTGCATGCGTGTGGCCTATCCGTAATCGAGCCAGGGTAACTTCATTGTGTCTGTTGCGCGTGTCAGTGGTGTATGCTCCCAAGAGTGGCTTTATAATATGTAGATTGTTGTCTGTCTGTTCATTCAGTGTGCTTGCCATGTTGTGCGGAGGTGTTGTCTGATGTGTGACTTGAGATCGTGTAGGGTATTATTGTTACGTCAACTGTAGTTGCAAGTGCAGGAGCGGCTGCCATTCGGTCTGCAGTCTTATTACCTGCAATCCCAGAGTTCCCTGGCACCCAGCACACGGTCACTTCAAGGTTTAACGCATGGGCAGATAATAGTATTAATGAGAACATTGACAACATGGTTTTTAGACTTCTGTAATGATAATGCACGCACAACCATTAAAGAATCAGTATAAATTGCGGATTTGGGAGTTCGATTTAGAACAATATGTTTACCTACAAGAAGTATGCTATAAGCCTCTGCTGTAAAGATACTTCTATTTCTTTTCACAGTTTTACAGACATTAAAGGTGCCACCATGCGCAGCACAGGAAACACTTGTGGCAGTTTTCAAAGCGTCCCTGTAAAATTCAGCACGCTCATAGTAGTGCTCAAGAGACAAGTAATGCAGCACGATCGCGCTTCTATACACTCGCTTTTTCTCGACACTTAATTGTGAAAGATACATCACATGATATCCGGCGAAGCTGTCAGGGTACTAGAAATTCAGTAGCGGATGTTTTGATGTTGTCTGAAAACATGACATCAAGTTGTGACGCTTCTCTTAATCTGAAAGGGAAGGGAGCAGAGATTGATGGACGATTAAGAAGGAGTTGAGATATGAATGTATTATAAAAACTGACGTAAAACGATGGGGAGGCATTGATATCAGTATAAATTGCGGATTTGGGAGTTCGATTTAGAACAATATGTTTACCTACAAGAAGTATGCTATAAGCCTCTGCTGTAAAGATACTTCTATTTCTTTTCACAGTTTTACAGACATTAAAGGTGCCACCATGCGCAGCACAGGAAACAGTTGTGGCAGTTTTCAAAGCGTCCCTGTAAAATTCAGCACGCTTATAGTAGTGCTCAAGAGACAAGTAATGCAGCACGATCGCGCTTCTATACACTCGCTTTTTCTCGACACTTAATTGTGAAAGATACATCACATGATATCCGGCGAAGCTGTCAGGGTACTAGAAATTCAGTAGCGGATGTTTTGATGTTGTCTGAAAACATGACATCAAGTTGTGACGCTTCTCTTAATCTGAAAGGGAAGGGAGCAGAGATTGATGGACGATTAAGAAGGAGTTGAGATATGAATGTATTATAAAAACTGACGTAAAACGATGGGGAGGCATTGATATCAGAATAAATTGCGGATTTGGGAGTTCGATTTAGAACAATATGTTTACCTACAAGAAGTATGCTATAAGCCTCTGCTGTAAAGATACTTCTATTTCTTTTCACAGTTTTACAGACATTAAAGGTGCCACCATGCGCAGCACAGGAAACAGTTGTGGCAGTTTTCAAAGCGTCCCTGTAAAATTCAGCACGCTTATAGTAGTGCTCAAGAGACAAGTAATGCAGCACGATCGCGCTTCTATACACTCGCTTTTTCTCGACACTTAATTGTGAAAGATACATCACATGATATCCGGCGAAGCTGTCAGGGTACTAGAAATTCAGTAGCGGATGTTTTGATGTTGTCTGAAAACATGACATCAAGTTGTGACGCTTCTCTAATCTGAAAGGGAAGGGAGCAGAGATTGATGGACGATTAAGAAGGAGTTGAGATATGAATGTATTATAAAAACTGACGTAAAACGATGGGGAGGCATTGATATCAGTATAAATTGCGGATTTGGGAGTTCGATTTAGAACAATATGTTTACCTACAAGAAGTATGCTATAAGCCTCTGCTGTAAAGATACTTCTATTTCTTTTCACAGTTTTACAGACATTAAAGGTGCCACCATGCGCAGCACAGGAAACAGTTGTGGCAGTTTTCAAAGCGTCCCTGTAAAATTCAGCACGCTTATAGTAGTGCTCAAGAGACAAGTAATGCAGCACGATCGCGCTTCTATACACTCGCTTTTTCTCGACACTTAATTGTGAAAGATACATCACATGATATCCGGCGAAGCTGTCAGGGTACTAGAAATTCAGTAGCGGATGTTTTGATGTTGTCTGAAAACATGACATCAAGTTGTGACGCTTCTCTTAATCTGAAAGGGAAGGGAGCAGAGATTGATGGACGATTAAGAAGGAGTTGAGATATGAATGTATTATAAAAACTGACGTAAAACGATGGGGAGGCATTGATATCAGTATAAATTGCGGATTTGGGAGTTCGATTTAGAACAATATGTTTACCTACAAGAAGTATGCTATAAGCCTCTGATGTAAAGATACTGTTATTTCTTTTCACAGTTTTACAGACATTAAAGGTGCCACCATGCGCAGCACAGGAAACAGTTGTGGCAGTTTTCAAAGCGTCCCTGTAAAATTCAGCACGCTTATAGTAGTGCTCAAGAGACAAGTAATGCAGCACGATCGCGCTTCTATACACTCGCGTTTTCTCGACACTTAATTGTGAAAGATACATCACATGATATCCGGCGAAGCTGTCAGGGTACTAGAAATTCAGTAGCGGATGTTTTGATGTTGTCTGAAAACATGACATCAAGTTGTGACGCTTCTCTTAATCTGAAAGGGAAGGGAGCAGAGATTGATGGACGATTAAGAAGGAGTTGAGATATGAATGTATTATAAAAACTGACGTAAAACGATGGGGAGGCATTGATATCAGTATAAATTGCGGATTTGGGAGTTCGATTTAGAACAATATGTTTACCTACAAGAAGTATGCTATAAGCCTCTGCTGTAAAGATACTTCTATTTCTTTTCACAGTTTTACAGACATTAAAGGTGCCACCATGCGCAGCACAGGAAACAGTTGTGGCAGTTTTCAAAGCGTCCCTGTAAAATTCAGCACGCTTATAGTAGTGCTCAAGAGACAAGTAATGCAGCACGATCGCGCTTCTATACACTCGCTTTTTCTCGACACTTAATTGTGAAAGATACATCACATGATATCCGGCGAAGCTGTCAGGGTACTAGAAATTCAGTAACGGATGTTTTGATGTTGTCTGAAAACATGACATCAAGTTGTGACGCTTCTCTTAATCTGAAAGGGAAGGGAGCAGAGATTGATGGACGATTAAGAAGGAGTTGAGATATGAATGTATTATAAAAACTGACGTAAAACGATGGGCAGGCATTGATATCAGTATAAATTGCGGATTTGGGAGTTCGATTTAGAACAATATGTTTACCTACAAGAAGTATGCTATAAGCCTCTGCTGTAAAGATACTTCTATTTCTTTTCACAGTTTTACAGACATTAAAGGTGCCACCATGCGCAGCACAGGAAACAGTTGTGGCAGTTTTCAAAGCGTCCCTGTAAAATTCAGCACGCTTATAGTAGTGCTCAAGAGACAAGTAATGCAGCACGATCGCGCTTCTATACACTCGCGTTTTCTCGACACTTAATTGTGAAAGATACATCACATGATATCCGGCGAAGCTGTCAGGGTACTAGAAATTCAGTAGCGGATGTTTTGATGTTGTCTGAAAACATGACATCAAGTTGTGACGCTTCTCTTAATCTGAAAGGGAAGGGAGCAGAGATTGATGGACGATTAAGAAGGAGTTGAGATATGAATGTATTATAAAAACTGACGTAAAACGATGGGGAGGCATTGATATCAGTATAAATTGCGGATTTGGGAGTTCGATTTAGAACAATATGTTTACCTACAAGAAGTATGCTATAAGCCTCTGCTGTAAAGATACTTCTATTTCTTTTCACAGTTTTACAGACATTAAAGGTGCCACCATGCGCAGCACAGGAAACAGTTGTGGCAGTTTTCAAAGCGTCCCTGTAAAATTCAGCACGCTTATAGTAGTGCTCAAGAGACAAGTAATGCAGCACGATCGCGCTTCTATACACTCGCTTTTTCTCGACACTTAATTGTGAAAGATACATCACATGATATCCGGCGAAGCTGTCAGGGTACTAGAAATTCAGTAACGGATGTTTTGATGTTGTCTGAAAACATGACATCAAGTTGTGACGCTTCTCTTAATCTGAAAGGGAAGGGAGCAGAGATTGATGGACGATTAAGAAGGAGTTGAGATATGAATGTATTATAAAAACTGACGTAAAACGATGGGGAGGCATTGATATCAGTATAAATTGCGGATTTGGGAGTTCGATTTAGAACAATATGTTTACCTACAAGAAGTATGCTATAAGCCTCTGCTGTAAAGATACTTCTATTTCTTTTCACAGTTTTACAGACATTAAAGGTGCCACCATGCGCAGCACAGGAAACAGTTGTGGCAGTTTTCAAAGCGTCCCTGTAAAATTCAGCACGCTTATAGTAGTGCTCAAGAGACAAGTAATGCAGCACGATCGCGCTTCTATACACTCGCTTTTTCTCGACACTTAATTTTGAAAGATACATCACATGATATCCGGCGAAGCTGTCAGGGTACTAGAAATTCAGTAGCGGATGTTTTGATGTTGTCTGAAAACATGACATCAAGTTGTGACGCTTCTCTTAATCTGAAAGGGAAGGGAGCAGAGATTGATGGACGATTAAGAAGGAGTTGAGATATGAATGTATTATAAAAACTGACCTAAAACGATGGGGAGGCATTGATATCAGTATAAATTGCGGATTTGGGGTTCGATTTAGAACAATATGTTTACCTACAAGAAGTATGCTATAAGCCTCTGCTGTAAAGATACTTCTATTTCTTTTCACAGTTTTACAGACATTAAAGGTGCCACCATGCGCAGCACAGGAAACAGTTGTGGCAGTTTTCAAAGCGTCCCTGTAAAATTCAGCACGCTTATAGTAGTGCTCAAGAGACAAGTAATGCAGCACGATCACGCTTCTATACACTCGCTTTTTCTCGACACTTAATTGTGAAAGATACATCACATGATATCCGGCGAAGCTGTCAGGGTACTAGAAATTCAGTAGCGGATGTTTTGATGTTGTCTGAAACATGACATCAAGTTGTGACGCTTCTCTTAATCTGAAAGGGAAGGGAGCAGAGATTGATGGACGATTAAGAAGGAGTTGAGATATGAATGTATTATAAAAACTGACCTAAAACGATGGGGAGGCATTGATATCAGTATAAATTGCGGATTTGGGAGTTCGATTTAGAACAATATGTTTACCTACAAGAAGTATGCTATAAGCCTCTGCTGTAAAGATACTTCTATTTCTTTTCACAGTTTTACAGACATTAAAGGTGCCACCATGCGCAGCACAGGAAACAGTTGTGGCAGTTTTCAAAGCGTCCCTGTAAAATTCAGCACGCTTATAGTAGTGCTCAAGAGACAAGTAATGCAGCACGATCGCGCTTCTATACACTCGCTTTTTCTCGACACTTAATTGTGAAAGATACATCACATGATATCCGGCGAAGCTGTCAGGGTACTAGAAATTCAGTAGCGGATGTTTTGATGTTGTCTGAAAACATGACATCAAGTTGTGACGCTTCTCTTAATCTGAAAGGGAAGGGAGCAGAGATTGATGGACGATTAAGAAGGAGTTGAGATATGAATGTATTATAAAAACTGACGTAAAACGATGGGGAGGCATTGATATCAGTATAAATTGCGGATTTGGGAGTTCGATTTAGAACAATATGTTTACCTACAAGAAGTATGCTATAAGCCTCTGTTGTAAAGATACTTCTATTTCTTTTCACAGTTTTACAGACATTAAAGGTGCCACCATGCGCAGCACAGGAAACAGTTGTGGCAGTTTTCAAAGCGTCCCTGTAAAATTCAGCACGCTTATAGTAGTGCTCAAGAGACAAGTAATGCAGCACGATCGCGCTTCTATACACTCGCTTTTTCTCGACACTTAATTGTGAAAGATACATCACATGATATCCGGCGAAGCTGTCAGGGTACTAGAAATTCAGTAGCGGATGTTTTGATGTTGTCTGAAAACATGACATCAAGTTGTGACGCTTCTCTTAATCTGAAAGGGAAGGGAGCAGAGATTGATGGACGATTAAGAAGGAGTTGAGATATGAATGTATTATAAAAACTGACGTAAAACGATGGGGAGGCATTGATATCAGTATAAATTGCGGATTTGGGAGTTCGATTTAAAACAATATGTTTACCTACAAGAAGTATGCTATAAGCCTCTGCTGTAAAGATACTTCTATTTCTTTTCACAGTTTTACAGACATTAAAGGTGCCACCATGTGCAGCACAGGAAACAGTTGTGGCAGTTTTCAAAGCGTCCCTGTAAAATTCAGCACGCTTATAGTAGTGCTCAAGAGACAAGTAATGCAGCACGATCGCGCTTCTATACACTCGCTTTTTCTCGACACTTAATTGTGAAAGATACATCACATGATATCCGGCGAAGCTGTCAGGGTACTAGAAATTCAGTAACGGATGTTTTGATGTTGTCTGAAAACATGACATCAAGTTGTGACGCTTCTCTTAATCTGAAAGGGAAGGGAGCAGAGATTGATGGACGATTAAGAAGGAGTTGAGATATGAATGTATTATAAAAACTGACGTAAAACGATGGGGAGGCATTGATATCAGTATAAATTGCGGATTTGGGAGTTCGATTTAGAACAATATGTTTACCTACAAGAAGTATGCTATAAGCCTCTGCTGTAAAGATACTTCTATTCCTTTTCACAGTTTTACAGACATTAAAGGTGCCACCATGTGCAGCACAGGAAACAGTTGTGGCAGTTTTCAAAGCGTCCCTGTAAAATTCAGCACGCTTATAGTAGTGCTCAAGAGACAAGTAATGCAGCACGATCGCGCTTCTATACACTCGCTTTTTCTCGACACTTAATTGTGAAAGATACATCACATGATATCCGGCGAAGCTGTCAGGGTACTAGAAATTCAGTAACGGATGTTTTGATGTTGTCTGAAAACATGACATCAAGTTGTGACGCTTCTCTTAATCTGAAAGGGAAGGGAGCAGAGATTGATGGACGATTAAGAAGGAGTTGAGATATGAATGTATTATAAAAACTGACCTAAAACGATGGGGAGGCATTGATATCAGTATAAATTGCGGATTTGGGAGTTCGATTTAGAACAATATGTTTACCTACAAGAAGTATGCTATAAGCCTCTGCTGTAAAGATACTTCTATTTCTTTTCACAGTTTTACAGACATTAAAGGTGCCACCATGCGCAGCACAGGAAACAGTTGTGGCAGTTTTCAAAGCGTCCCTGTAAAATTCAGCACGCTTATAGTAGTGCTCAAGAGACAAGTAATGCAGCACGATCGCGCTTCTATATACTCGCTTTTTCTCGACACTTAATTGTGAAAGATACATCACATGATATCCGGCGAAGCTGTCATGGTACTAGAAATTCAGTAACGGATGTTTTGATGTTGTCTGAAAACATGACATCAAGTTGTGACGCTTCTCTTAATCTGAAAGGGAAGGGAGCAGAGATTGATGGACGATTAAGAAGGAGTTGAGATATGAATGTATTTTAAAAACTGACGTAAAACGATGGGGAGGCATTGATGAGACTTTAAAAGCATAAAGCAGGTCCATGTATGCTCGCTGACGTAATAGCCTCCATTTGTTGCACTCTACATACAGGCTTTCAACTGGACTAGATCGGAAAACACCACACGCCAAGCAGAGCTCTAGAAGAAGCACAGGGTGCAGCATTCTGAGGGATATTTTAGTGGCTGACCCATAGACAACGCTACCGTAGTACAATCGTGAACGTGTTAGGCTGGTAGAAACAAGTAAAAGAAGTTGTTAACACCAAAACACATGTGCGAGAGAACCTTCAGGGCAGTGATTGTTTTTAAGCATTTTTGCTTTAGTTGTTTTGTGTGGGATGAATGTGAGCTTTTCGTCAAAGAGTATACCTAAAAACGTTTCTTCCTTCTCGAGAAGAATCGAGACACCATTGAGTTGAATGTCTGGATACGGCCGGATGCCACGCCTCTTGGAAAACAAAACACAAATGCACTTTCCTGGAATAAATTTAAAACCGTTTCTGTCTCCCTAGCCGCCTAGCTTGTTACCAGCAAGCTGGACTTGGCGCTCACGGACTGACAAGTTACAGGATTTCAAAGAGAGTTGAACGTCGTCCACATAATTGAACAGGAAATTGATGGTGGCAGCGCCGTCCTAAGAGAACTTGTTTTCACAATAAAAAGGGTGCAGCTCAAAACTCCACCTTGTGGCACGCCATTTTTCTGCACATGAACCCTAGAGAATGCAGTTCCAATTCGCACGCGCAACGTTCTTTCAGTCATGTAACTGGCATGCATGTTCATCATGTTACCCGACACGCCAAATGAGTTCAAATCGCTGAGGATACCGTACAGCTAAGCAGTATCATACGCCTTTTGAAGAGAATACTGTCGTACAGTACTGCTTGTGAAGGAAAGAATCTTTGATATATGACTCAAATGCAACGAGTTCATTGTTGGTAGATCGCCCCGCCCGGACGCCTGCCTTGGAGCTCTCACGAAGACCATTGTACTGTAAGAAGTACTCGAGTCTCCTGTTTATCATTTTCTCGAAGAACTTACACAGGCAGCTTGTCAGGGCAATGGGACAATAACTAGCAGGAGAGGAAAGGTACTTACCTTCCTTTAGGAAAGCCACTACTATGGCCTCCCTCCAAGAGCGTGGAATGTTCCCCGAAAGCCATGTTTTATTGTATAGGTATAGGAGTGTTTCAAGAGTGTCTGGGTGTAGGTGTTGTGTCATGGTCATATGTAATCTTATCTGCACCTGCAACTGTGTCATATGTAATCTTATCATATGTAATCTTATTCTGTCATATGTAATCTTATCTGCACCTGCAACTGAAGGTTTACATGTGGTCAGAGCAGCCTTAAGCTCATTAATTGAAAATGGAGAATTGTAGGAAGTGTGCGAGTTGTTGCTATCACGCAGGGACTTCTTTTCATAACAAATGTTGTGTGTTTCATGAAACTGTTTGTGTAGTGTGCTGAACTGGACACCTGCTGGAAGTGTTCAAGTGTGTTAGCCTGGTCTTCGAGGGTGTCTCCTATTGTACTAACCAGAGCCAGGCTGTGTGTTTGTTGTCCTTTGAGTTTTCGTATGTGTGTCCATACTTTGTGAGTGTCGGTGTATAAATTTATGGATGTGAAGAAGGTGCGCCAACTCTTCCTTTTTGCCTCACGGCGCACACGCTTCCTAAGTGCTTTTGCCGGTTTCAAGGAGATGAGGCTATCCGACGCGTGGTACCGGGGAAGGACACCCCTAGCCTCGTTCTGGGCCTCTCGTGCTCGCCTGCAGTCGTTCCACCAGGGCCTCCTTGGGTTGCGCGGGGCACCGGACTCCTCGGGAATGGACTTTCTGGCAGCGTCAAGGATGTGCGCCGTAAGGAGTTGGGCGGGTTGCTCTAGGTGTAAGTGTGCCATGGCTGTGTGCTGTAGTTGTGTGCTGTGAAAGTACTCCAGTTAGCTTCTGCTTCATTAAACTTGTTATGGGAAGATGAACTGTTGGGGCCTTTACCTATATATGTTAATGTGGTTGTGAAGCGGTCGCTACCATATGGGTGTGTGCCCACGTCCCACTCGAGTGATGAAAAGAGAACTGCAGAACCAAGTGCCAAGTCAAGTTATGAATATGTGTTGTGTCCTAGATTATTGTATGTAGGCTGTTTTTTGTTAAAAAAGCATGCTCTAGATGACGTTAGAAACTTCTCAATGAGGCGTCCTCAAAAATTCGGGCGGGCAGAACCCCAAAGGGGGTTATGAGCATTGAAGTCTCCTAATAAAAGAAATGGTCCTGGTATCTTGTCTCTCAGAGCCTCAAACTCGGAGGTCGATAGCACGTGATCAGGACGAATGTAGAGGGAGCATGCCGTTATTAACCTGTTGAATATAATTGTTAAATTGCGACAGCCTGAAGGACAGTGTTCAGATGGATAGGGTGACAGGCTAAAGATTTCCGGGCAATGATGGCCACACCACCTGAAGACATACCACCACCATCACTGTTCTTTCTAAATACCATGTAGCTGTTAAAGAAATTTGTGTCTAGATTTTAAATGTGTTTCCTGAAGACACATCACCCCTGGTTGATTCGAATGCAATATCTCATAGACATCATCAAGATTTTTAAGGAGGCCTCTACAGTTCCATTGAATAATAGTTTCTCTACCCATTACGGAGATTTAGGAGCTACTGCAGTCTGTGTGTATGTGTGTTCATCTGTCTTTCGGGGCTTGTACTCTTGGAGGGGGCTTTTTGGGCCTCTCCGTTGGCTTGGACGCCTGAGGCCGCTTTTTGCGGTGCGTTGCAGGAGAGAAGGGTCCGACGTCCATCTCCTCGTCAGATGTCCTGAGGGTGCCCGACGAACCGGGCCCCCCGGACGTGGCCCCCCTTTGGGGGCCCTTTGAGCCGCCATCGCCGCAGGCGTAGGGGGCACCAGAAGGGGAACGGGCGGTGCGGTGGCGGTGGGAGCTGATGCGGGGCCCCCGGTGTCCATACCCTCGGCACCCTCCAACGCACTGGAGGTGGAGGAGGGAGGAGCGGGAGCGGCACCGGTCCCGACGGAAGGGGTTGGCACCACAACCGCTGCTGCCTCAGCAAGCGGTGTGGTGACGGGTTGGGCTGCCTGAGGCAATCCAGCGGGATGTGGGGGAGGGACCAAGTCAGACTCGCTAAACTGGGTCCCTGTGGAAATCAGACGCCGTTCCGCCTCCCGGCGAACTGCGTCGGCGTACCTCCTCAGGGGAAAAGAGGCGAACCTCTCCCGCGCCTCTGGGAAAGTGATGTTCTCTGTGACCTTCAAGTTGAATATTTGTTTCTCTTGCTGAAATGTGTCGTATTTCCTGGAGTAGGACGCATGCGGGCCCTTCCACTTTGCACATGTAAGCTTGTCAGAATTGCAACTGTCGGTTGGGTGATCCTGAGCGGCGTGTTTAGCTCAGGTTGTTGTGCCGCGGCAAGAGGTTGTACTGTGCCTGAATGGCTGGCACTTGAAGCAGTGCCGTGGGTTCGCTATGTACGGGCGAATGGAACGTCGGATGAAGCCTGCATTTATATAATGTGGAAGTGCCGAGCGGTCAATCGTCAGGATAATATGCTTGGTAGGGATTATCTTATCGTCTCTGCGCATGGTGATGTGCCGCACGGCTGTGACGCCCTGATCCTTTAAACCTTCCAGAATGTCAGCATCTGTTTCCGTAAGATATGTCTCAGAAATCACACCCTAAGAGCTGTTTAGGCTCCTGTGGGGTGTGACCCTGCTCTCCAGATCATGGATGAGGGTCTGTGCAAGAAGACTGCGGGCTTGTTTTTCGGCATTGAGTTCTACACGGATTTATCTGGTCCTGTGCTTTTTAGCTTGATATTTTCCACCTATTGTATTTCCAGAAATTTAGAAACCAAGAATGCGGAGAGGGAAGCGACACGTCTTGCTGAGTCAGCTGACTCGATCACAAGAAAACGAGAATAGTTATTCACGGTTGTTGACAAGACAGTTGTTGAAACTGGAGGAAATGAAACTTCGGTGCGGCCCCTTTTCGGCGGCCGATCATGTTGGGGGGGGGGGGGGATGCGTGCTGAAAAAACCATGCAGCATAGTATAAAAGCACGGAAGGGGGAAACTTCCTTCGTCAGCCTTACCCTGATAGCTGAAGAGGTCCCGGCGCTCACTGCCTGGTAGACAGACAGAGAGCCCATCCGCCGGAGCTTGACCTGCGCTCCGACGGCGCCGTTTGTGGTTTCTCACCCTTCACCTTTAAACACATCACCACGGTAGGTTACAGCTTATGTTGGGGGGATCGGCGTCCGCGGTGTCGCCAATACCGTCACCAAGATTACTCAAGGTGCCCCGTGCTGGGGCCCCATGAGGCAAAAAGCCGGCATTGTAGCAGGGATAACCCCTGAATCGATTTATTGATTAACGTCCCGACGCTACGCAGGCAATGAGGTGTGCCCTAGTGGAGGGCTGCGGATTAATTTTGACCACCTCGGGATCTTGAACGTGCGATAAAATCTCGAACACACGTGCGTTTTCGGTTTTCGACTCCATCAGAAAAGCGGTCGCCACGGCCAGGAAACGATGCCGCGTCCTTGGGCTCAGCAGTACCCCTACATTCCACGTTCGCACATGGAACACGGCTTTTGAGCGGAGTGGTGGTAACAGCAGGGATAAATACGATGAGCCATTCCACTCTGTGCGGAGTGGATGGTCAGTGAAGCTTTTGAGTACACGACAAAGAGGCACAGAATTGAGGTATAGATATACCGTGGTTGAGAGCGGTTAAACCAAGTTTGTCGGACGATAACTAGGTTTTGTCACCTACACCGCGCAGTCAGCGCTCAAGCTATTGCAGGGCAAGACAGAATACACACGTTGTTTGGCGCTGTAGGGGCCGTAAACGGAAACGGACAAGGGAACTTGGATGCAGTCAGTGCCTCCTTGTTCACCGTCTAAATGTCACGCGTCCTTATTCTCTCCCCCTGTTCGCCTTCCAGCACCCCTTCCCTTGGAACGACCGAGCGATTACACGTGCTCAGTGCTGGATTAGGAAACTTTGGGGCCCGGGGCTACTGCGTTCTTGGGGCCCTCATGATGATGATGACTATGATGATGATGATGATGATGATTCCGCTTTAATATGCGAAAATTTTCGAAGCCCATGTTATGCTCTCTCATCAGTGATAAATTATACATGATTTTACCCTTTCCGCAAACTAATTTGTTGGCTTAATGTCTAGTATTATATAACGGATTTTATCAGGCGTTAAGTTAGTATGATTTGATTGGTGGTTCATCACAGATTCGTAATTAATCGAAGCACCGTGTTGGCCTGCACACGACATGGTATAGAAGAGTATTTTCTTAGAAGAAGCATATTTTTTAAGCCTTCAAGGTTTTAGTTTGATTGTAAAGTACTCCACCTGCATATATAGGAGGGCTCAAAGTCCGCGCAGGCAGCTGTCACTCACAGACATCTGCCAAACAGTTAGGCGCCACGGCTTACGGGCCAAAATCCTGTAGGTTACACGCGCAGACGAGAAAGCACGCGGCGGTTTGAACACGCGCCGCCTTTGAAGGAGTTTGGGTGGGTGGAGGAGGGGGGGGGGGTAACTTCGCACATGTCGCGCAACGCAAACTTCCTTTCACAGCACGATTAGTACAAAGACGATAAGCGGGAAAATGTCGCTTTTTAGGCTGGGCAGTTGTCCGCTTCGTGCATGGGTTTGCGCATGGCCGTGGAATTCAGCGGCGATGAACTCCTGTTGCGCAGCTGTGATGGTCTTGTTAGTCGGCAAGCCGTTACTCATTAACGGGCCCCCTTTGGGTTGGAGAGCGACAGGTGAGCACGAGAGATGGCATGAGGCAACAGTTTATTAGGGATAGAATGTCTCTGCTCACCCCCGCGCTGCTGCTCCCGTCGGTGCCGCGCAGCAGTTCCAGCAGTCAGTAGTTCGTTGTCGATCGGTCGGGTCATTGTTCGGTCGTAACTGGCAGTGTAAACACGCTAAAGCTTCTCGAATAGATCCGGGGTCTACGACGGCGGCGAGTATGGGTGGACCTCTCGTTTTCAAGTCCTGAACACGTCTGTCGCATCCACTGTTTTCCCGCGCTCCTTCGGGGGTTCTTCTCTCGTGCCGCCACTCCCACACGACGACCAGATCTGCGGGCCGCCCTTTGGCCGCGCCGTCTGGCGGATCATTCCAAAGCGAAAAGCTCCCACGGGGATAAACAGCTTACCGTCCCCGAGTCGCGGCGGAGGTCCGTTTTCAAGATGCCATTGAAGGGGTTTTAAGTGGACACAGCTTTCGTCATCCGAGATGGAACAGACGTTGTTGTTGCTTTGTTTGGCGCCCACGCCTGAGTCCTTCACACAGCCTAGGCCTGCTGATTCCCCAGCTTGAAGGGAGCCGCTAGGGTCGGACTGGCCCGGCGGCCTCTGCGTCCACTCGGAGTGGCGCCTAGAGAATTACGCTACGAATGGAGTCGCGCGGATATATAGCTTCCGCGATGCTTGTTGCTCAGACAGCCTGCAGAGGCTGCAGCACAGAGGCACGTGCTGAAACCGGACGACCCCGTGAGTGGCCTACACAACCTTTGAACCTTTAAATAGCCGTATATACGCTGACCATTCAGCGAGAATATCGAGTCAATATCAATCACGCTATGCGATTCAACTAATCCGCTAGCGTTATTGAACGGGTCGTCATCGCAATGAACTTCCTTTTCAAGCGCTATACATTGAAATTTGTGGCAGAAACTGTGTATGAGTCCGAGGGCAGTGATTAAGTTGTCAATAATAACATATAACGTCCGTCAGGCTTAAACAATTTACAATGCTCTTCAGACATTATTTCATCATTCGCATACCTAACCCTTTCTTATACCGAAACGTGCGCGCGCCGAAACGTCCGCTTACTTCGATGTCCAGCTGTACCGAAAAGACTGCCGAAACGACCTGTGCCGAAAAAGACTGGAGCCGAGCTCGGGACCTTTTTATGTGGCTTATTAGGCCCGATCGAGCTGTGTACCCACGACTTTTGGTTCAAGACGTCTTCTCATAAACCTCAGGAAACAGGGGAGAGTAGTAGAAATAACTAAATTGAATTGAAATGGACTCGAAGGCGGTCAACCATAACGAGAGCCCCCACCCCCTTACTCCTCACCACCTGTCACGAGTCAGCTTTAGTGTAAAGGTGAGGTTGAAGCTCCTACCTCCAACTTTCAATGCGGGCAGCGAGCACACTCAATGTATATATTTTTTCATATGATCGTGCGGGGCACCTGACAGCTGGGGGCCCAGGGCTGCAGCCCCCGTAGCCCCCACCTTAATCCAGCCCTGGACGTGCTCCACGCAACAGCGCGTGGCACTTGCTTGAACGTGCCATGACCTTTGAGGCCAGATTAACTTTACTAGGAACCATTTCCGTTTTGTCGGTTTAGGCTAGAGTAATAAGCTTTACTTAAAACAAAGAAAAATCATCATAAGCCATTCCACTCTCTAAGGAGGATGGCCAGTGAAACTCTTTGCACCGGGACATCGAAGCCACCCAGAATTTACGTGAAAGGTATAATAAATGTGTATTTCTGCTGAGTTTTCACGACTGCCACCCCAGAGAAAGACGCGCGCAAACTTATATTTCGAATCCAC
>NW_027526203.1:13184615-13425214 GCF_048455015.1 Haemaphysalis longicornis | reverse complement strand
AACTTTACTAGGAACCATTTCCGTTTTGTCGGTTTAGGCTAGAGTAATAAGCTTTACTTAAAACAAAGAAAAATCATCATAAGCCATTCCACTCTCTAAGGAGGATGGCCAGTGAAACTCTTTGCACCGGGACATCGAAGCCACCCAGAATTTACGTGAAAGGTATAATAAATGTGTATTTCTGCTGAGTTTTCACGACTGCCACCCCAGAGAAAGACGCGCGCAAACTTATATTTCGAATCCACTGATCCGAAAATTGTGGCTCTTGTTAACAACTATATCCAAGCGATGAGACGCTGAAGCGTGATCTCAAAGTCTTGTTTTGATCTTGGGAACGGAGGCTAATAATTGTCCAAGTTATGAGACGTGGTATTTATGTTTTGAACGGCTTCAGAATTTTGTGCGGACCGCGTCCTCATAGCAGACACCGGGACGTTCATTTTTTAACATTTCACGCTTAGAACGCCTCGTGCTTCAAAGAGACGTGCACCCACCGGAGGTTTGTTCGTGGGCTTCAAAAATACATGGACCCGTAGCCATAGAAGCGTCCCCTAAAAAGGACTGTGGACAAATACAAATTTGTCCCATTAGAGAGGAGCCTCCAGTATCTCACTCAACTCCATTCAAGCGACGAAATATGTTTTTTAACCAGTAGTAACATCATATGGGCAAGCACTAAAAACAATTTTCAGTGTGTTAACTGCACGTCAACAACAAAGTGATGCGATCAAATGGAACTAGGGGCCCACTAAAATTGTCCAGTTTAATGTCTTAGCGATGGGTCAGTTCGGCGGCCACCAAAGGCACAAACAAGGTTAAGTGGCACCTTAAAAAACAGTTGCCGGAAAGTGGCTAGGGAGTCGCCACAGCTTGACAGGTTTTCTTTAACACCTCCATTATTTGGTCGACTTTTGCGATAAACTTGGTATCAGTATTATCGTGACAAAGCAATGTATCAAATGAACCAAAGTTGCATGTTTTCTTCGTGGCCTCTGTAAATAAAAAAGGGCTTCTGGAAATGTCGTGGAAAGACGACAGTCCTCCTCCGCTCCTGCTACGTAAATGCCTCTCTTCCCTTCCCGTGTGGTTCTTCCTGCGACAAATACGATGGACATTCGCTTAAGTCCATTGAATTTCACCGCGTTCCACTAGAGCTCGTGTATTGGCTTGGAGGACATACCATGGCGCCACCTACGAATGACGTCACTTGTTGGACGCCGGGTCGGGTGGTCGTCTGCTACAAGCCTACAACCCATTTTCTGTGCGTATGCGGCCGCGTGTTTTTGTGTGTGTGTGTCTGTGGTCACCGTCCCCACCCCCCCCCCCCCCCCCCCTCCTAGTGGATTTGATGTGCAAATTACCCAGAAAAGTTGTCTGCAACCCGAATAATTCTGGGCGAGCAATCAGCGTCTCGCTTTTTCCCGGGGACGCCGCCGCGCCCCACAGCTCGTACGCAGCCAGCTAACGCCAAGGACGATGCAAGTGATGCCGAGAAAAGTACGCTGTAAATTCATTATGAAATACTTGTGACATGACATGTACGAGACTGTGTGTGCAAGGAAACACCTTGCAACAGTGACGGAAGCGCGTCGGTCACTTGTGATCTGACCGCGCGTACTGCTCGCCTTGCCTGGTAAATGAATGACTACGTGAAAACGGTGATCGGATTGCTTCGCCGCTCATTCTTAAAAGTGTTGCTATGATGCGCAGTTTGGCTTAAGCAGTGCATAGTTCCCCGACAATGTTTTTCATAATTATTCCCGGATTTGATTAACGATCACTGCCGTGCCTGTACTCCCCACGACTGATATGTTTACTTTTCGCGACAACTTGTCCACAATGTATGAATGGTATGAACGCGAGTTTTCAACGCCTTCGAGTGGATTTGGACATGGCTATATTTAGTTTTCATTAGGACTTCGGCGTGAAAATGTATAATTTCAACGTGGGCTCTTGTCTGTTTACAGTGAGCCCGCCTTCCTCTAGCATCAATTTCGAAACTCATGATTGCTCACAGAAGGCGAGGCTGTGTACGGCGAAACACGTCGTTAATGATTTGGGGTAATTGGGAGTTTTAAAGTAGGAGAACCGAGCGGTGGGGGCCCCCCAAAGTGATAGGGGAACCCAAACGCAACACGCACGCCCGTGACGAGAGTGTCTTCTCGAACCGCTGGCCGCCGGCTTCGGATGCACGTTAAGCTTCGGCTTAACGTCGCGGCAGATATTTCTTCGCCGCTATCGTTACAGTTGCGAATGAGAGTCCCTAATACAACTATTCACTTCACTGTCGCCCCCTTTCTTGTATGTGTAACTTTGTATCCGCAGTAAATGCCGTTTTAAGCGATCGATGATCAAGATACCTGCCACAGCCTCGGCCGATGCTTGCGCGCAGGCACCATATCCTTCGACCGCTCGCCGCACCGCGCGTGAACGGGCCGGCGGAGCCGGGACCGAGTCCGGGAAAGTTTCGCGTAGATTGCGGCAGATATTCGAGCATCGCTTTGAAAACCACATCCGATGACACTACCTAACACAATTTTTCACCGCTGTAACATCCACATTCACTGCTGTGGAATTACTTTGCCACAACTAGCGTGATTTTAAAAAGCGGCGACAACTTGTTGCTGCCGCGAGCTGCGTCGGTTCGAGCTGCTCCATCGGCCGTGCGGGCAGGCACGGCGGGTGCGTGTGCTTCTGCGAGCCGTAAACGCTTCATGATTTCCTGCTTTATACATTTGTTGCAAACAAGGGAAATCTAGAAACTTAGCTTGGCGATCATCGTAGTCTACATTGTTGATCGGGGAAACGAGCCGCAGCTTCCGCTTCGCTCGCATACGTCATACGCCACCACGCTCAAGTTGTTTGCGGAGAATGTACCACAGTTGATACGGTTATAAAATCCCCATGACGTCAAACTGCGCTTGCCGCACTGAGAATTAACTTCAAACGACGGAAATTAACACGTAAATAGTTCTAGAACGCGCTTCCTAAGCGAAGGGTCACGCGCTGGAAGCGAACTGTGGAGCAAGGTAGGAACTGGGATCCTACAAGTGACGTCAAAACGATCGCAGCGCCAGCCTCTCCAGTAATGGGCTTCGCGGCCAATATAGCAAAAACTCTACGCTTCACTAGAGTTCCTGTATATCGCGTAGCGCAAGAGTTGATTGATTGATTCTGGGGTTTAACGCGCCGACGCAACGCAGGCGATGAGGCGCGCGCCGTAGTGGAGGGCTCCGGATAATTTTGCCCACCTGGGGAATCTTTATCGTGCGCTGAAATCTCGTACACACGGGCGTTTTTGCTTTTCGCCTCCATCAGAAAAGCGGCCGCCGCGGCCGGGAATCGAACCCGCGACCTCGTGCTCAGCAGCGCAACGCCTCAGCCACTGAGCCACCGCGGCGGGTGTAGCGCAAGAGTTGCGCGTCTGATTGCCACATGCCGCGGGTTCCAGTTCGACAGAAAGACCGCTTTCAGTACTGCGCACAGTCAGTTCTACTCAACTGGGCATCGGCGGTTGTGGAAGCGGGCGGCAGCGGCGGCCGCTAATCTGATAAGCGGTCCAATATCGTGCGCCAGTACTTTCCCGGCCGCTCCCTCGGCCACTCCTCCTCGCCGGTGCCACTGGCGCGGCGGCCCGGCGGCAGCTTTTTCACGCGAGGAGGGTGGCTTTCCCCGCACGACCTAGAACTCAAGATGGCGAATGGACGCGCAACTCTGCTCCCCTAGAGCTATATACAGGAACTCGACGTTTCACTGCTCGCGCGCGCCATCTGCTTAACCATTCGTTACTGTTGGGCTTCTTAGAATGCCGCCACGAAATTTAGGTTTGGCCACGAGCGCTTTTTTTTGTATTTTTGGGTTTAAACATTGTTTGCAAAGCGGATTCTTTTATTTTCTAGCGCAAAAATAGGGCAGCCATGTATTCTTGATTAAACTACCAATACAAATACGAACGTATTGATGTTTTACTTTAAATAAGCCTAGTGTTTCCTTTTTCCTCAACAATGTTGCTGAACTGTGCAGGCCTTTTCTTTTTAGCGTGCGTCGTGCATTCGATTATCCTCCCCCCCCCTTTCCCAGAAACTTCTACGCGACCCTGAGTTTATCGATTAGACAAGTACACCGGAACCGATATTACGCGCGATCTCGGAATAGTACTGTGGGTTTTGTGGCCGGGCCTGCCCTTTTGTACGGCGCTGCGTATGATTGCACAAAATCCATTCACCCTCGCTGTGTCCCCTGATGACCTAAAGGAATTTCCCTCTACATAGGCTGTTCCTTCATTTTGTACGTGCGTTGCGCTGCTGAGCACGAGGTCGCGGGTTCGATTCCCGGCCGCGGCGGCCGCTTTTCTGATGGAGGCGAAAAGCAAAAACGCCCGTGTGTTCGAGATTTCGGCGCACGTTAAAGATCCCCAGGTGGTCAAAATTAATCCGGAGCCCTCCACTACGGCGCGCCTTATCGCCTGCGTTGCGTCGGCGCGTTAAACCCCATAATCAATCAATCAATCATTTTGTACGTGCTCAGTGCTGCCAACCGCGATATGTAACAGATTTGGGTACCGGCCGCGGACATACACCCCCCCCACCCCTCCAAAGCTAATCATGTGTCTTTGGTTAAACGGACGGTAGGGAACTGTTTACTATATATATATAAAAGAACAATTTTGCAAAATCCACGCATGAGTATTTCTTATTCAGAAAGTACAATTGGCTTTTTTCAAGTCCAAAACACGAGTTGCAAACTGTAAAAATCGTGCCAGTGACTTAAAGGGACAATGATGCGAATTTGTCAAGCTCCTGTTTTTGCTTGCACTCCCTATACTGGCTCACATAAACAGACTTGTCAACGTTTCTCCGGGCGATAAGGCGGTATTTATATTATAAAGCCTCAAAGAAAAACAACTAGCATGCCCTGTTTGCGGCGGCCGCATCATCTAACAGCAGGGACGTCAGTACAAGGTGTCGCGGGTTGGACGGTGCACAAGTTTAGATTTCAAAGCGGTTTCGGTTTGGGTTCTGTGAAACAACATGCTTGGGGTACGTCGTTATGATTGGATGGGCATTTTCAATATCTCAGTAATCGGCATCCCGTGCTTGTTCCATGTTATCGGCTGTAAAATGCGTCTGATAAACTTATCGGCACGGCTTGGAATCGTAACAATCATTACTCTAGGCGTAGGCAGTGAATGAACGCCCTCGGCGTCAACGAGACGCTCAAATGCGATGCACTTTCCCCCCACCTTTTGAGCTTGCCTGGCTCGTGCCTGTACAGTACGAGGCGTGTTCGCAGGCGGCATAAGGTCGGCTGATTCTTGACTGTGCCCGCAAGCCGTCGGTGCTTAAGGCAACACTACGCGAACGAGAACTCAACAGCGCGTCAGTGTCAGTCGGCAAGCGTTAGGCGAACTCGATCGTGGAGAAATAGCAATCAACGTTACAGCGTAAAAATGCTAAATTCAGCATAGAAAACACTGCGCAACATGGAATTAACTGTACTGACTTGCATCAGATAAGTAATCATCAGAGCCTTACTTTGAAAGCATCTTGTTGGGGGCGATGTTTTCTTATTTTTGCGGTTTATCGCCCCCCCCCCCAATTCCCCACCTGAGTACTTGAAAGCTTTGTATGACCATATGATGACATTTCGGCATGACAGAATTTTTCTAGTATGCGGGCGTTGATTGGGAGAATCCTATTTGCACTCTAGGATTAAGCACTCACGCGTCTTACCTTTTTGATATAATGTTAAGCCATAAAATGCATCAAATTGTAAAGCAACCCACACGTGTTTCCGGGTCAAGTAACTCGATGCTTGACGTAGTTTTCCTGAGCCGTATCATTGAAAATGTTACTGCGAATGTTAAAAGTGTCATTTCCGACTATTCAATGGGGGAATTTTTCTGTGTTTTTGAAAATATACACTCCTCCAGGCCTCGGCCCAAATCTGTATTTGTCACAAAGTTTTCGATGGCGCAGGATGAAAGTGTGTTAGGCCATATCGATCTTTCCCTCGGCAGGTTTTGTGGTTCTGATGCCGTCGAATTATGGGACAAATTCAAAAACATTTGCTTATACTGCCTCGACAATTTCGTCCCAAACCAAATAAGGCATGTACGCAAAGCAACTCCCTCATACGCATGAAATTTTGCATATCAAAAGGAAAATCAAAAGGCTAAAGCGAAGAGCGGCTGGTGGTGATATTATTAATGCCAACTAAATCGATTCTTAACTCGGCAGTCGTGAACTCAAAGCGTCTGTACTTTGAAAATACTCTGCCAAACTTTATCAGGAACGCCCCGAAGAAGTTTTGGCGTTTCCTGTCCAGTAAAAAAAAGCCCATAAAACAACTTAGCCACGGCGGCATGCTCCTTGTTGAACCTCTCCATATTGCTGAACATTTTAATGCTTATTTCCAAAGTTTTTTTTTTCTAACTCGAGTGATCCCATGCCTACAATCCATGTTCCTTCAGCTCCCGATGATGACTTTATATATTTACCTGGTGTGGTTTCATTGCTTCTTAACCTTAAAACAAAAGCTTCCCCAGGCCCGGACAAATTGCCCAATACTTTTCTTCGTCGTTATGCCGAGATGTTGGCACAATCCATGTGTGATGAGGTAGAGGACAGTGGTGGTGCGCGCATCGGAGACAGCCTCGACGACGACGAAGTTAAACCGTTAAACGTGGACAATCACTTTGTGGGGGTATGTTCCGGCTAGGTGTCGCCCGAAGAAAACCTGCATAATAGCCGAGGCATTAATGTGACGGCGGAGAAGAAGAGAGCGTGTCTGGGTGACAGTGGATGATTCGGGAGAACACGGTTATGAGGGCTACCCACAAGACGCGGTAGCCGTGCTCCACCGAGGCCGTCGTCAGGACGCCCGGAAAACCAGCAAGGCTGCAGTTCCATCCGTGCCTTACCTGTGTCGACTGCGCATTGAATCGCCGGAATCGACTGTGTGACGTCGTGTTCCCCCCGTGCCGATCTACCGACCGCCTCCGAGAACTGGGACTGGCCAACACCTTATCATTGAGTGCGCCCTAACAAGTGAGACGTTTTATGGATCACGGGTGTCCCTTCAAGCGTAACTGTGAACTGTTGATTCCTGTACGCGCATACAGAGCTTGGTGTCTGTAGGATTTACTTTAGTGTTGCAGGCTATTTGTAGCGGTAGCGTACTGTGATATTGTTAGCTCGTTTCGTCTCGATAAATGTCCATCTTCGTCTGATGCGTCATAGTATTTCGAGTGCCTGTGTCGGTTGTGCGACGTTAATCCCGAGTCCTAGCCACCAATAACATCACAACTGGCGTCCGCAACAGGACCTCTTCTTTAACATCTTAAAGAGAGGAAACTAGGACTCGAGATCGGCGGAGTACAGTATAGGCATGGAGCTTGAAAAAATAATGACCGTCGGAACGCAGCTCGGACTAAAAGACGCAGAACTACGGGAGTTTGTTAGATCGGAACAGAATTGTTTGAGAGAGGAAAGGGCAGCTGAGCGTGAGGCAACCAAGGCAAACAGGAACGCGAACACGCGAATCTTCTACTGAAACTGAGACTGCAGGAAGAAGCCCGGAGTAATTTACAAGGAGAAGGGTCCGCGTCGACATCACAGGCAGCTTCTGAATCCCTGACGCCGATGAGTCCGCACAAGTTTATCCCCCCATTTGAAGATCACAGAGACGATCTTGATGCCTATCTACTTGACTTGAACGGGTGGCACTTTGGCAAGGCTGGTCGCAAGACAAATGGGCAGTCGGCCTGAGCATGTGCTTGACGGGCGAAGCGTTAACCGTGATCGGAAGGATGACTACTGAGGACTCCCTAGACTACCAGAAAATCAAGTTAGCCCTTCTTTGCCGGTTCAGGTTCACTTCTCAAGGATATAACGAGAGGTTTAGGAATGCCAAAGCCGAAGACGGAGAAACAGGGACGCAGTTCATGTCCCGCTTATCAGGCTACTTTGATCGGTGGCTGGAAACATCTGGGGTACCGAAGACGTTTGAAGGACTCCACGACAAAATGATCGCAGAACAGTTTTTGACATGCTGCCACTCTAAGCTTGTTGTATTCCTCAAGGAACGCGACGTTAAAACCACGAGGGAGATGGCAGATGTATGCGACCGGTATCTGGAAGCTCAGGCGATGAAGAACCTGAGTCGAGCTAGGGAGACGGGAAAGAAGCAGGGCTGAGTTACGACTCGGGGCGTGTCAGAAAAGCTCCCACGTGCTTTCTTTGCAATAGGATTGGACACCGTGCCGTTGACTTCCGTGTGTCGGCCCCGCAAATTCATTGTTTCGTATGTCGACAGGCCGGCCATACACCTGAAAACTGCCGTTCGAAGGAGTTGGGAGATCAAGTCAACGCGATTACACTTGATGTGAACCGTCCGCGGCGAACCCAGGTTCCTTACTCGAGCTCAAGTTTCCACATAGACCGGGCGAGCGGAAAGCTTGAGACTCCTCAGAAATCAACCAAAACCACTTTCTTGGCCACAGACCTTCCAGTTGTAGTCGGAGAACTTGCCGGAAGATCGATATCAGATCTGCGTGACTCTGGCAGCAACACTGTTATTGTAAGGAGAGGCTTGGTACCAGAAGAGTGTCTCACGGGGCAAGCAACGAGTGTCATTTTCCCGGACAAGACAACTCACCGTCTTGAAGAGGCATATATTACAGTACGAACGCCCTACTTTTCGGGAAGAGTCTTTGCCAACTGTATGCCAGACCCTCTTTATGACCTAGTGTTAGGTAATGTACCTGGTGTCAGAGATGCGAACGATCCTGACCCAAACTGGCAGCATCATTCAGCAGAATCTGAAGACACTTCTGAAACCCCCGATGAAACTCCTCCGTGCCTCAGCAACGCCGAGACGACTAAAGGCCCCAAGGTGATTTCTGTGATGAAGAGTGAAAAGGCCTGGGCAAGTCACGTTGCCATATATAGAATTAGAACAGAGGAACTAAAGACACAGCAAGAAGAAGATCCCACGCTGAAGAAGTGCTTCCAGGAAGCGGGCATTGAGTTCACCTCACGGAGCGGGAACCGTTACAAGTTCTTCCGAGAGAAGGGCTTGCCCTACCGCAAATTTCAGCTTTCTTCTGGCAGACATTACAAGCAGCTGATGGTCCCATACTCGCTGAGAGAATCAGCCCTTTACTCGGCACACGTGCATATGGCAGCTGGGCACCAACGTGTTCGGAAAACAACCACCTGGATTTTGCGGAAATTTTATTGGCCGAACATCTATGCCGACGTGAAGAGATACATCAAATCCGGTGCCATCTGCGAAACACCCACGGTGATTGCCCCCCAAGCAAGACCATACTTGCAGCTTATTGGACCAGGTGTCGCCTTCTGTTCTGGTTTTACAAGCGCCAGACGTAGGGAGTAACTTCGCCTTCACATTGAAGAAACCCGCCTGTTTTTGCAGGAATACTCCTTTACTGTACACTACATTAAGGGTACTGAAAATGTTGGTGCTGAATTCCTTAGCCGAGTGTAGTGACAATTCGTAGGGCTTTCTGATCCAAAGAGTGTGGATTTGTGTGATGTGTCTCTCAGGTTGTGATTTTTTTTAAAGTGTGTTGTATGCCCCAACAACTTTCTTAAGTGGGGAGCATTGTGATGAGGTAGAGGACAGTGGTGGTGCACGCATCGGAGACAGCCTCGACGACGACGAAGTTAAACCGTAAACGTAGACAATCACTTTGTGGGGGTATGTTCCGGCTAGGTGTCGCCCGAAGAGAACCTGCATAATAGCCGAGGCAATAATGTGACGGCGGAGAAGAAGAGAGCGTGTCTGGGTGACAGTGGATGATTCGGAAGAACACGGTTATGAGGGCTACCCACAAGACGCGGTAGCCGTGCTCCACCGAGGCCGTCGTCAGGACGCCCGGAAAACCAGCAAGGCTGCAGTTCCATCCGTGCCTTACCTGTGTCGACCGCGCATTGAATCGCCGGAATCGACTGTGTGACGTCGTGTTCCCCCCGTGCCGATCTACCGACCGCCTCCGAGAACTGGGACTGGCCAACACCTTATCATCGAGTGCGCCCTAACAAGTGAGACGTTTTATCGATCACGGGTGTCCCTTCAAGCGTAACTGTGAACTGTGTGGGCTAACGTACGGGATAGCAGAGGACCCCGGCTAGCTTTGCTAGAGAACGCTACGCGCCGTACACTAGCCCTGCGGAATCCGAAGACTCACGCACGGGTTCGGGTACTCACATGCGGTAGACAGGCTCCGGCAATCCAAAGTAAGGCTTTATTGCCTGGCAGATACAGTGCATACACCAGACAACACGACTATCGCTCGCGGGGAGGCAGTGGCTCCTGTCGCTCGCTCAAGCCGCTGGGCTCAGACCTCGATATCCGTCATCACGGCCGCGGGAGCAGGGGAGGCATCCCGAGGCGACCGATCAGGGCAGAATCTCTCGGCAGAGTCCGTGGAGCCAACTAGGTTCACCGTCATCGGGGCATTCGGCGTAGGCACAGCCGAGCCAACCGACTCCGACCAAATCGCCCAGTCGACTCCCCGCCGGAGCGCTCGTTCGTCCCGCAGGTCAGCTCAGAGGGGAGAGGAGATCTTCCCCAGGTCGGGGAGAGGGTGGCGCTAAGGAAGGTGACAAACTGGTCCTCCTTCCCTCGCGCCCTCGCGCACACGTTCGCGGCAAGCCGGTTCGGCGCGTCGCGCGGGGTCATGAAGAGGACACGACCTACGTGACGCGCCGGCTACCCAAAATGGCGGCTCCCAGCTCGCGGAAACATGTGCAGGCGAGGCGTAGGGGAACACAGGCCCCCACAATCCCCCCCTCCTCAAGACCGAGCCTGCACCGCTTGGACAACCGCTGCCGAGCAAAAGTACAACACACCCCCAAAATAATAACACTCGCCCCCGGTCAACAAAGGTCCGCAAAGTCCATAACAGTTCTCCCATCTTCAAGCAGCACCACACCACACGCACAGTCCACGACACACCTTCAGTCCA
Organism: Haemaphysalis longicornis; assembly: GCF_048455015.1. Taxonomy (NCBI): domain Eukaryota; kingdom Metazoa; phylum Arthropoda; class Arachnida; order Ixodida; family Ixodidae; genus Haemaphysalis; species Haemaphysalis longicornis. The sequence continues at coordinate 13,414,221 of NW_027526203.1, read as the reverse complement.
GCGCGCCTTGTAGTCACTGGAGGTAGGGCAGCCCACGAACAGCAGGCCGGGGCAACAGATGTAAACAGCAGGCGAGAGCGGCAGGTGTAAGTCGCAGGCCAAGGCAGCAGGCGGGCAACGTCTCCTCAGACATGAGGGGCCTCTTAAGCCTGTCGTTCGCCCGGCAAGGCCACCAGCGTCCGCCGCAGAGACGGCCGCCAAGGTCGTGAGGGCACAAGAAGAGCCAGTCGACACGGGGTCGTGGCCCCGATAGTGTGCAGGCCGGGCTCGCCAGGGACCAGCCCAGAAGAGCAGCTTTTGGAGTGCTCGTGTGCTCCCAGTGAAGCGCCCGTGGCAAGTGCCTTGGAGAGGCGCCAGGTGTGCCTGCTCAGGAGGCCGCATCTCGATCGTCGCTGGACCGCGTGAAGCGGGCTGCGGCCTGGGGACGGGGCCTGGGCTGCCGGGGATGGTAGGCACCAGCAGCTTCCGGAACCGGCGGCGTGTGGTGTGGCTGCGGGCGACATGACCAGACCGGGGGCAAACGCCAGGGGGGACGTGCTGCAGAAACAAGTCGGGAGTAACAGCAAAACAACGCCCAACTTCCCTGCGGCTGCTTTCCGAGTGGGAAAGCGAAAGAGTGTGCTCGGGCCAGGCTAGGGCCAAAAAGGGAACCCTAACGCTGGTGCAGCGGTTGGATAACCCGGAATTTCGTGTGCTCAGGGCAGAAGGCCGCCCCGGTATCACACACTACATTCGAGGTTATCAAGCGAAGTCACGGTGTGGCAGAACTTCAAATGTAAGCCTTTGGCCCCACTCGTGACCGTCCGCCCGCGAGTCGCATAAACAGCTCAAAAACCGCTCTTCGCCGACTGCGCGGGATAACCACCTTGAAGGGGTCAGAGGCCTCCTTTGATGGGATGTATATCAGCAGAAGTTCCCCTTAGGTTGAGCAGAAACGTAACCTACCAGAAAAAGAACAACCAGAAAACCAACAAAGCAAAACATTCAAACAAACAAATAAACGCGCCTGCAGCAATACGAACTGCTTTGCGCTCGGCGCCGACAGCAATACGAGCTGTTAGCGGACGCCACGGCGGCCGCGCCGCCCCCCTCCTCAGACTTTCGGCTCTGCCTGGCCTGTCAATGATTCGGGTTCACAAATATTTACAACTTGGTGCCGACAGCAATACCAGCTGTTACCGGACACCCGGTGGCCGCGCCACCTCGCTCCATCTCAGAGCACGGCTCTTCCCTGAGCCCAACAAAGACAACAACAACAACAAAAAAACAATATATCCATATTATGTACAGGCTATTTACAAAAGGGATAGTTCTGCTCACCCTTAAGGAACTCTTCGCTGCTGAACGCCGTACCGGAATTGTAGGCAGGGGCTGCTCCCGGCATGGGCGGTAAGGGGGGTTGCCCGGGATTCGGCGCGGGGTGGCGGCCGTCCCTTCGGGGCTCCCTTTGTTCCGCTGCGCGATGGGAGGGTGCGTGGCGCGCCGCGAGATGCGGTGAGCGCCCGCGCGAGCTCTCGGAAGCGCAAGGCGCGCTCGTCGAGCTACCGTCGCGGCGGCGGCTGCGCGGGTGGGAGACATGGCTTCCCTGCCCGCTCGCGCGGCCTCCGGACTGCAAAGCGTCTCCGGCAGTGTTGCGTTTTTGCCGCGCGCGCGCGAGATATTCGGAGCGGAGCGCGCTTCCGATACCTCGGCCAGCTTTGCAAACGGTAGTAGGGCTGCATGAACGCCTTGCCTACACCCTCCGTTAGCAATGTCAATCACAATGCCTGTACGAGCCAGAAAATCACGGCCGAGAATTACAGGCACTGTGAGGCCCGGGAGATGTACGAATCTGTGGCGTCGCACTCGTTTCTCCCATCGGACCACCAACCTCGCGAGCCGCCTGAGTTGGCTTTCCCGCTCGCTAGGTGGAAAGTGATGTCGCAAGCTCGCAATCGAATAGCTCTCCGATGCAAATGAGCGAGGACATCATTGCCGAACAGCGTAGCAGACGCTCCGCTGTCCAACAACGCCGCAAACTTTCGACCAGCGATCGTAAGGGCGATGAAAGGCGCTAGTGCGTTGGGGCGTTTCACCCTGCACGCCATCGGGATTAGGGGCTCAGGCTCACCACCTAATGTAGCCATAGCCGTCGGCGACGAAGTGCTCACCGACGGCGGCTGGCGTTTCCCGAATTGCGCTGCCTTTCCGGCGCCGGGCAGGGAGCGGTGCTCGCGCGGGCATAGTGGCCCGTTGCGCGGCACTTGTAGCAGACGATGCCGCGATGCGACTGCGCAGCCGGAGGCCGCTGTCCGCGCAACGCTGGCGGGTTCCCTTGGCTTGCCACACGGGCGTAGCGGTTGGGTTCCGAGTGCGCTACTGCTCCCTGACTGTCGCGCTGCGCGTTCGGTCCCCTCGAGCTTTCCACACGGGCGTAGCTGTTGGGTTCCTCATGCGCGTTTTGTCCCCGGCCGTAGCCGTGCCGCGGCATGCCTTGCTGGGCGTCAGAACGCGCCCGCATGGCGTACGAGTACGGGTCGAGCGCGCGCTCCGACACATCGCGCGGCTCTATTTCCGTGCTCTTCGCGTACGCTGCTGTTGCCGCGGCGCGCGGCATGGGCGGTGGGGACGCACCCTGCCATGCGCACCTTGGCTCCAGCGTGGCGTGGGCTGGGGGAGGCGGCCGATAGCTGCGAGCAGCTAGAATATCGGCTTGGATGCGTTTTGCTTCGCTGGCCAGTTCATTGAGGTTGGCAAACTGACTGCCTAGAAGGTACGCTGCAAAAGTTGGGTGGGCTTGTCTCGTCACCCTCTCAACGTTTTCCGCCTCAGACGCCATGGGCTTTGCAAGCAAAAACTACTCCTGCATTGCCCTGACGTATTCCAGCAGAGACTCATCTCGGTGTTGAGTTCGCATCTCTAGCTCGTTCAACATGCGGCGCTCGTAATCTGGGGGCAGAAATTCGCTACGAAAGAGCGCTTCAAATTCTCCCATCGTACGAGCGTCGCGCCCCACCAGCCGGTACCACCGTGCAGCCTGGGCGGTCAGCGATATAGGCAGAACACGTCCTATAATCACGCTGTCGTCCATACCCGACGCCTCCTGATAGCGGTGCAGCGCCTCGAGGTACTCCGTAGCACTCATGCGGTCAGAGTAACCGCCGTACTCGGGTATTCTGGGGCTACCGAGCGAGCTGTTAGGCCTGACGCTCGGTTGTGCGCGCACCGCGTTGATCAGGGCTTGTGCGAGATCGACTGCTGCCGAAGGCAGGGGTGGTTCCTCGCGAGACAACGCTGGCGTAAGGCAGGCGACGTGCGCCCTAGCCGTAACCGCTTGCGAGGTCTGCGTGGTGGGGTACGTTCGTGGCGCAAACGCGCCGGCGAACGAGGCGACCGCCGCATCGCTAGAGCCGTGAGGCTCGTACACGGCGGGGTCGGGTGCGCTAGAGCTGCGGCGCAGCTCCTCCTTTGCAAACATGTCCGCTGGGTTGCTACGACCAAGGCCCGGAGGGCATGATCTCGTTGCAGCCCGTGGTGACGGCAGGTGGTCGCAAGAAGCGTTCCGCCCGCCGACACCGTGCGGCACGCCGGCAGGAGTGGGATGAAAGCTCCCGTGACTCTCCCGCGCGGCGCTTTGGTTGCCTGCTAGGATAGCGCTGCCTGGGCCCCAGAGGGGCCTGGGCGTAGTGGTGGCGGCCGACAGGCGCGGGACTGGGTAATCATCCCTCGCGCTGTCGGAGTGCCTCACGCCGGCAGAAGTGGGATGGCTCCCGTTACTCTCCTGCGCGGCGCGTCGGTTATCGGGGAGATCGGCGCCGCCTCGACAAAGCTCTGGCGTAAGCACGGTGGCGGACAGCAGCGGGTCGACAGTGGCGTCCCGCAAGCCGTTACCACAAGCAATCTTGTCCGACAACCAGCCCTCAACTTCGGAATCAAGCAACGAGAAGCGGGGGTGCCGCCCTGTCATCGCAAAAAAACCTTGGTTGGGCGCCAATGTGGGCTAACGTATGGGATAGCAAGGACCCCGGCTAGCTTTGCTAGAGAACGCTACGCGCCGTACACTAGCCCTGCGGAATCCGAAGACTCACGCATGGGTTCGGGTACTCACATGCGGTAGACAGGCTCCGGCAATCCAAAGTAAGGCTTTATTGCCTGGCAGATACAGTGCATACACCAGACAACACGACTATCGCTCACGGGGAGACAGTGGCTCCTGTCGCTCGCTCAAGCCGCTGGGCTCAGACCTCGATATCCGTCATCACGGCCGCGGGAGCAGGGGAGGCATCCCGAGGCGACCGATCAGGGCAGAATCTCTCGGCAGAGTCCGTGGAGCCAACTAGGTTCACCGTCATCGGGGCATTCGGCGTAGGCACAGCCGAGCCAACCGACTCCGACCAAATCGCCCAGTCGACTCCCCGCCGGAGCGCTCGTTCGTCCCGCAGGTCAGCTCGGAGGGGAGAGGAGATCTTCCCCAGGTCGGGGAGAGGGTGGCGCTAAGGAAGGTGACAAACTGGTCCTCCTTCCCTCGCGCCCTCGCGCACACGTTCGCGGCAAGCCGGTTCGGCGCGTCGCGCGGGGTCATGAAGAGGACACGACCTACGTGACGCGCCGGCTACCCAAAATGGCGGCTCCCAGCTCGCGGAAACATGTGCAGGCGAGGCGTAGGGGAACACAGGCCCCCACAACTGTTGATTCCTGTACGCGCATACAGAGCTTGGTGTTTGTAAGATTTACTTTAGTGTTGCAGCCTATTTGTAGCGGTAGTGTACTGTGATATTGTTAGCTCGTTCCGTCTCGATAAATGTCCATCTTCGTCTGATGCGTCATAGTTTCTCGAGTGCCTGTGTCGGTTTTGCGACGTTAATCCCGAGTCCTAGCCACCAGTAACGTCACACCATGGTTGTTGTGTTTCGCGCATCTCTTTCAACTGGAATTGTACCACCAAGCTGTAAAATAGCCTGCTTGGTACCCGTCTTTAAAAAAGGTGATCCTGCAAGCCCTAGTTATTACAGGCCAATTTCAATGACGTCATCGTGTTGTAACCTTCTTAAGCATTTCATAGCTAACTACATTCACAAATTTTTACATGACCGTAATTTGCTTTCTTCTGTTCAACATGGTTTTAGAAAACGTTTCTGTACAGCACCGCAAGTAACATCCGTTGTTCGCAGTTTTTCTGCTTTTCTTGGCAAGTCTGGCCAAGTAGATGCAATTTTTTTAGATTTCTCCAACGCTTTTGATGTTCTTTCTCATGTCCACTTGAGGAATAAATTACAATCAACTGGTCTTTCTGCATTTATAAATAACTGTGTGTCTTCGTACCTGACTAACCGCAAGCAATTCGTTCGCATTGATAATGACTGTTCATAATCTCTCCCCCTGTCATCTGGCGTTCCGCAAGGAAGTGTCTTAGGTCTTTTGTTGTTTCTCATATATGTTAACGATATTGTAGATGTAATTACTGGCCCTGTTAAAATAAGGCTGTTTGCTGATGACTGTGTATTATTTAATGAAATAACATGCGGCAAAGACCAATTATTATTGAATTCTAATCTTTGTAACATATACGACTGGTGTACTAAGTGGAATATGAACCTAAATGCTGACAAATCAGTTTTCATGAAATTAACCAATAAGAAAATTTCTTTAATCTTCCCTTACAACCTTTCAGGACAACCTTTGAAGGAACTTTCAGAATATAACTACCTGGGTCTTACCATAACAAACACTTTAAGTGGGAACAAACACATCTCAAACATCTGTGCATCTTCTCGTCAATTGAGTCTTTTAAGACATAAGCTCAAACATGCTCCTGCAAGTGCTAAGCCTATACATCTATTGTAAGACCTGAATTGGAGTATGCATGCTTTATCTAGGATCCTTACAGAAAAACTAACATTCATGCACTTGAGATGGTTCAGCGTAAACCTGTTCGGTTCATTTACTCGAAATACCGTTCTAACGATTCACAAACCCAACTCATGAGAGACCATAACATTCCAACCTTAGAATTCAGACGGAATTTCAAAGATTAACCTTCTCAAGAATAATAAATTGTCAATGAGACCAGACCAGTACTTCCAACCACTCGCCGCTCGCAGAACACGACAATGGCATGCCGACTCCCTAACGCCCTTCAATGCCAGAACTAACATTTTCAAATTCTCCTTTTTCCCGCGCACTGTAACTGAAAGGAATAAATTATCGGCATCATTCTTAAATAGCATTGACTCAATTGACCATATTGCATATTGACCTGTATTGTTAATGTGTTAAATTTGTTTCTTATGCGTTGTCTGAATGATGTCTTTAATCTTCGCACTTTTCATGTTGTTTTAACTCCTGTTGTTTATAGTACATCGTTTGTAGTTATGTCCCTCTTGCTTGGGCCCTTCACTTGGCCTGCAGTATTGTATAAAGAAATAAAATAAATATAAATCAACTTCAACTTCAAAGAATATGCCTATTGCTCCAGACCACTCGGCCATAAGCCTTCCTTTTCATTTTCCAAATGGTATTTATTGCACCACATATAAATGTAGGCAATGATGTTTGGAACATATATTTAGAACTATGTACACATAAAATGAGTTAATTCCAAGATGACAAACAAAACTAAACATTGGTTTAAAACGGCGGCAACAATGAACAACTTATAAGGAAGGTATACTAGTCAGTGCATGAATCATTTCGGTCATAGACGTTTTTAAGATTAATGATTATTTGGCAGAAGTGTGATTTCGAAGAAACCATAGGCTTAGCGTGCCTATCGAGCATTCGCGTTTTCCGTAAACTATGCAGAACGATTAGAAAAAAACATTTATATGGCACATCACCGTCTGCGGGTGATATCAGATACCGTGTACAATGTGGAGGGGCAATTGGTGAAAATCCCAGCCTCATTAAGGTCATTGAGCACGACAGGACTGCACGCAGAAAATTGAAAATATGTAGTACCCACAGTTTGGTTGGCTGGGCATTGGTGTCGTGTGTGAGGTCTTTCCAAGCTGCTAGGGTTATTTTAAAAGAGAATATTTGTGTGTCTAGACGAAACGAGTATCAGGCGGTCCCGTGTGCGCAGAAAACCCTTCCCGTGCAACACCATGCGTATGCACTAGAGAGAGAGAGAGAGAGAGAGAGAGAGAGAGAGGAAGTGTTTTATTTATCGAGCAGAAGCTGATGTGGGGGGCCTCGTCCCGTGAAAGGCATTCCTAGTCCTGGATGCCTTGACTTCGGCTGACCGCCCGTGCTCGGGTCACCAGTATGAGCTGGATATCCGGGTATGGGCTGGCCAGGGAAGCCCTGTACTGCTTTAAAGTGGGGTTGAGTTGTGGAGGCAAATCTGGAGTGCGTTGGCACGCCCATACTATATAGGGTGCCAGGCTAGGGACATTGAGTAAAGCGGCGTGGTTGCCAGCTGGTACCACCGAAGTATAACCGGTAAGGCTATGAGTAAATTGGCGTGGATGCCAGCCGGTACCACCGAAGTATAACCGTAAGAATAGAGGGAAAACTCTTGGGTGGGCAAGATCTGGCGGGAGTGGGTGAAATGAGGGTAGGTACAAGTTTGAAGCGGCCGCCAAGTTGTAGCATCGTCTCGGGAGAGGTGGCAGTGCGGTCATGGGAGGCGGCGGCTAGTTCGCCTGTCATGGGTGAGACTTTCTGTGTAGCCACTCAGTGGGGGAGGGATGATATTGGTTAAATTTGGCACAGATGAAGTTGAGCACCCTACCTAACGACTGCGCTTGTTCACTGAGTGTGCTAAAAACGCCTTTCAGGGCCCTTTTAAGTTCTCGCCGTTACTCTTCGGCCTGTTGTGCTTAATGTCTGTAATCACAGTTTTCAAGCATGAATTGCGAACTTGGTGACAGTTATGCTGCCAATATCTGCATTCGCATTGAATCATGTGTGCCCTGACGGATTAAGGGGTGGGATTGGCGGCTTTGTTGACAACTGTCTTGTGGTCCTCGGGGGTTCACGATAATTAATCGGGACTCACGAATACACGCGTGCCACAACATTCCCTAAATGGTTCATAAAAGAGGCGAACTTGTCACAACGTTTCAGGCTTCATCACAGCATATCTGATAGCACCTGTAAAGGCCAGCTGAGATTAATTTTGTCTTATTATAAGTCACTGGACCGCTCAAAGGCATCGTCCTCTGGTTTACTCTGAGCAACTTGGTAATAAAACTATACCCAAAGCATACCTGTTTGGAGACGACCTGATTTGATTCAAAGCTGATGATTTCTTCTTCATTTTCTTTGTTTTGCGTTGCTGCCATTTTTCGTTGAAGAGGATATTCACGGTGTACGTAATCGGTTTTTGTTATGCTAAGGTACCGGAGGAAATTTGATGAGCGCTAAGCATTCTTTGGTTATTGATGTTGAAGGGCAATATGTGAACAACGCAACGAAAAACTAAACAATGAAAGGGTTTCTGTGTTCGGTTATATATTGCCGCGAACCATGCATTGGGTTTGTTTGTTTATGGTTTGTTGTTACTGCCCGGCCTCGCCCGGCTGTGTTATCTGTGTCCCAAGCGAAGGTCGTGTTCCATTGTTTATTTTTATGTCGCACGGGTTATGTCATTCTGATATGGAGAGCGTTTCGCCTTGACGTTAGTAGCCGAGAATAATCTCCCTTGATTTACAATGTTCTGGATGTAGATCGACGCTTCGAGAAACACTCGCGCCGAAGGATAAAAGCCGGCCGAGCAGACGCTGCGGCGTTCGACTCGCCGGCGCTCCCCTGCGCCTGTCACTTTGTTGAGTGCTACTTCGCCGCCTGTCTATTCTTTGAGTTGTTAGGGCAGCACAAGTTCACTCCAATAAACGTGTTTTACTTGAAGACAAATGCATCGTCTTTGGCTTCGTGACATCTGGTGGAGGTGCTGGGTACGCACCCTTTATGCTCCCTACGACCTCTGGAAGCCGCGAGGCCAGTCCAACTAGAGCCAGCCGCCGAGAGAGAGAGAGAGAGAAAATGACTTTATTGAAGGTTCCTGCGGAGGGTAGGGGCCTCGGCCACGCAGGGCCTGCCCTTCCTAGACGAGTATTAGGTCGTCCCCGAAGCAGTGCCTCGCGGGCGTCGGCGCGGTCGGTGCGTGGTGGGTGTTCGGGTGTTGACCCGCCGACCCCCCGACGACGCTTCCCTGCGCTTCTGCCCTGCGAGAGCAGCCTCGAGCCGCTGGATAGTTCGTAGTTGCACCTCGTGCTCACCCGAGTTCATGGCATACGTAATGTCCTCGGGCAGGCGCGTTGCATTGTCTGCCTCCAGCGAGTGTCGTTCACATCCCCACAGCAAGTGGGCTAGCGTTGCATTCGTTCTCGCGCACACACTGCACAGCACACTTTCGTAGACCTCTGGACACACGTGGCGCGCCAGCACCGGGGTGATCACCGAGTTCGTTTGTAGTTGTCTGTATAGCACGGCTTCCGCTCTGGTGAGCTTGGGGTGGGGGGGCGGCTTGAGTCGCCTGCCGAGCCTGTACCACTGTAGTATTTCCCCGTACGACGCGAGGGGTTCTTGTTCGGTTTCTGGGTGCCCGTCCGCCGGGGAGGAGCGGGGGGGCGCCTCGCGGTTGGAAAGTTCTCGCGCGGCGGCGTCCGCTGTCTCGTTGCGGTTGGGGTGACTGCTAGCTTCGACGCTCGTGTGCGCCGGAAACCAGCGGATGTGGGTGACCGGCGTCGCCAGCTCGCCGGACGTTGCACGACACTGCACTGTACTCACTGCCCTATCGCACACTGTGTTGTTAGCGTAGTTCGCGATGGCGTAGTTCGCGAGTCACTAAGCACTGTGGTACAACGCGGGTGTGTTAGCGCGAGCGCGATCGCCACCTCCTCTGCCTGTAAGGCGGTCGGAGCACGGGCACTGCACGCACTGTACACATCACCAGTTGTAGCCTTCACCGCCACGGCCACGTAGGTGTTCGGGCGGTCTGGGTATCTCGCTGCGTCCACGTAGAGGGCGCCCGTGTCGTTTGTGTGCGCCTCGGTGAGGGCCGCCGACTGCGTGGTTTGCCGCCGGAGTTCGGCCTCCTGCTAGAATGATCCATGAGAACGACCGCTGCAACCACCCCCATGATGCAAGAAGCAACGTCTCCAATCGTCCTGCAGCAGCACCGGGAACCGCCATTGTTCCGGGAGAGCGATAATGAAAGTAATTATGCTACGATCAGAGCAGAAAAAAAGCGATTTGCCCCAGAAAGAGACGGTGTTTGTGCTCGCCTGTTACGCTTGTTTCGTGTTGTTATCACCGGTTATAGTGCTGCTAGCCCCTCCATTATCGCTGGTTTTTTAACAGCGACGCTGTTGACCAAAACGTTTGCATAGGGTGTCCGCAGTTTTAAAAATGACAAAAAGAATGACACCACCTTCCCGCGAGGGAACCCTGAGTTGATGCGAAGCATCTCGGAGGTTCCTAAACGTTCACGAGATTGGGTATCCAAATAACGGAAAATGACGGAACTCCGGACGGCGCAGCGTGACTAAACCGAAGCAGCAACTGAGGGAGTGGCGCGCGGACCGGCTTTATTATATAGAGCAGATGGAGTGGAGAGGAGGAGATGAGAGAGGAGACGCACATGCGCGCTTATCGCGCAGGTACAGTGATGAGTAGCGCACGCGCTATCGCACAGCTGGCGTGGAGAGTCGTAGAGGAGGAGGAGCGCGCGCGCTATCGCACAGCTGGTGGGAAGTGGGGGAGAGGTGTGGACGGACGGACGACGGAGCCGAGAGCAAGAGATGCTTTGCATCTACAAGAATGCCCAGTGCTCCTGTATGTGTGCCTCGAGCGCATGTTTGTCAAGCCAAGCATATCCCCTTAGGGAGTTATGGCAACGTTGACCACAAAAAAAAAAAAAAAACACTCCAGTGCTCGCGGTATAGTGGCAAGTTGGCAACACCTGCAACACTTGCTCGGAAGGAGAAGGACACGTCACAGCGTACGTCCTCGTTCGTTTGTTTTCATGTCGTCGTGGGCATGCGCCTTGAACCGTATAAGAGCCGGGACTCGAATTTATAAGCTGCTGCGGTTGATCATTGGCTCCACATTGCCCGGCCTCGGATCGGTCGCACGGCCGAGGAAGCGGCCGCGCTTCTAGAGGCTCGGCGTGCGAAGTGTACGCTAGAGACGATAAGTCGCGCTTGCACACTGGTGTACGAAAACATCAAACAAAATGGCGAGCTCACTCTGGCCTTGCTCAATATAGGTTTATTGAAATGCCATGCCGCCGACTACAACCATGACACCACAAGGATACTATAACTTTGTGGCGCTCAATGATCACCCACAACAGCTTCACCGTTCAAGTCTTGCGCGCAAGGGTAAGCTTGCCTGAAAATTTTGCATGTGCAACGGCTGCTATAGTGTAATAAATAAATAAATAAATAAATAAATAAATAAATGTGCGCCATGCGAGCCGAAGCGAAAATTGAACGTTCAGAAATAGACTGCCATTCGAAGCAACGCAGGCAGGCACTAAAAATCCGAGGACGCTGAAGCCCTTCTTCGGAGTTGTAAATGCGAAATCGTTAATGCCCAACTGGACACCACCGAGTGCCCGTTGCAAATTGTTGCTGCACGTAATATTTCAAGATTTGGTGAAAATAGATTGTCATAAATAGATCTTGTGTGCAAATGTGTCAAAATTTATTGCCCACCGAAACTTCCATTCAGTTCAGTTGAATTCGGATTATTTCAACATCAAGGATGTTTGGAGACACAGACAAAAAGCCATACAAAGGCTTGACAAAGGTCCGTGCCCCCTACATAGCACACAGTGGAGAGTAACAGGAGGCCGTGTACATATATTGGCGACCAAGCAATTACATGTTTTTCGCGTACAGAAGCAAAGCGCCACTTTAGTAAAACAAAAAAAAAACGATAACAAAAAACAGAGACCGTAGTATAGTGACTAGATCAGGGTAAGGATTCTTGTGTGCACCAGGAGGTCAGTAAAGCATTCCATAATGTGTGACGCTAAGAATAATAGTTATTCCTGCATTACAGCAACATGTAAATGTCATTGATAACAAAGGAGAAACAGAATACAACGGAAAAAAACAAAATATACAGGAGGTCTATGAGACCACTATGAGAACTTTCATTTCGAAAAACAAAACCATGGTAAGAAAGGCAATCAGACAAAGCTTAAGCCCACAGCTTGGAAGGAGACGGGTTTGACGGCCCCTCTCGCCCGAAGAAGGGCTCCCTTCCCTAAATTTGCTTGTTTAGGCATAGGGCCAAGGGCCAGTTCCCTGCTTCTCAGGACTGGAATCGGATGTCTAGAGATAATTCTTCTTTCGCACCCCACTCATCGCCGCCGCACGTGCAGCTTCCATGTCTGCTCCAACCAACACAAATGCCATTTTGATGTTCCCCTTACAACAGAGAATAAAGTTATTATCATCAGAGGGGGTGGAGGTATACAACTTTGCTGCAAAGGTCTCGTGTCTTTTAAATGCAGAGCATTTCAGTAACTCACAATGTCCCCCGCCTTGGCGTCCGTAGTCCGCATCGCTCCCCCTACACTATATAAAAACAGAGATGGTCCCGTTCCATTAAAACAGGTGCCTTCGTCATAGCTGAGGCATCATGTTTAGTGAAGAATACCTTCCTCGTACTATCACGTTTCCCCACCCATCTAAACTCACCTGCCGACACTGCATTGAGGTATGTATACTCCCTACCATATAGTGTTGGCCTGCCAAGGAAAAAGAAACCGAAGAAACGGTTCCTTGATTTGTGTAGTGATCTGTTTTTTACGTATTCTTGTTTCCATGTATACTTCTTTTTATATAGTAGGGAGGGGTGCGGTGCGGACTACGAACGCCAACGCGGGTGACATCGTGAGTTACTGAAATGCTCTGCATTTAAAAGAAACATCCCCTTCGCGAGGGGCACGATCAAATGCAGAGCATTTCCGCGGGGGGCGCGCCTGCAAGTCGTATGGATTACGTATTGGTTGTTGTAATTGTTGTCTTCCAGCGTAGACATTGTCGATGAAGTCGATGGTGAAACGAAAAACGTGACGTGAACCCCCTGCCGCGGCTATGACGCAACGTGGAGCGGCTATGACGCAACGTGGCGCGGCTATGACGCAACACAATCCAACACAATCCACTTTAATCCAATCCAATCCAAACCCAAACCAAGCTAAGCCAAGCCAAGCCAAGCCAATCCAAGCCAATCCAGTCGAATCCAATCCAATGCCAGCGCGAACCCAACGCGGCGAGAGAGGGTGTTGCGCACGTCCCCACCTGGTGTTCGCCCGAACCGAACGCGGCGAGAGAGGGTGTTGCGAGGGGAGGGAAGGCGAGGAGGATGCGGGGGAGAGGGCGCACCTGTGGCCGACGGTTGAATGAGTCAAGGATATAAGGCGCGTTCGTAACCTTCCGTTCTGTGTCGGCTTTGTGGCCCCGTGGGTTGAGCATCATGTACCTTGCGTTCATCTCGCAGAATCGTGGGATCGAAACCTGGCGCCGGTAAGTATTATTTTTTTATATAGTGTAGGGGGAGCGATGCGGACTACGGACGCCAACGCGGGTGACATCGTGAGTTACTGAAATGCTCTGCATTTAAGTAAGTCGGGCTATTCTACTCTGCTAAGATGGAAAGCCAGCAAAGTTATACATATTGCATATCACACATTCGGAAAGGGATTTTTCACCTAATTTTTGTTCTCATCATTTCGTAATGATAGTGGATAATGGTGTAGCGTTTAATTAATAAATCTTGGAAGGACTAGAGGTTAATTCTAGAACAGATACACGGAACTCTGCGTTTGCCTTCCTTAGAAGCCCACGTATTATTGACGGCAGGTGGGACTTCCAAAACCTTTGCAACTTAAGTCTGAACTACATAAATATAAGAATGAAATGAAGCGCGCCGTAGTTATAGAGTAGCCTCATCGGCTAATTGTCACATAGTTTCATGCAGGAAAGTTTTCACAAAACAAGTCATACAAACGTTTTCTGTTACCATACTCCTCTCATAGATGCCCCTGTATATTCAGTATACGGGAATTCTTTAACATTTACAACTTCACAGTCGACTAATTCTGACAAGGTAATACCAGTCGGTGTAATGGTAGAGTCGTCTCAGAGGTAAATTGTCATCCATATTTTGTTCCGAAAGTTTCAATAAAACACTGGTAGAGCCGCTTTTGAGCGGAGCATTAGCAATGAAGTTGCCTTGCCGCAAGGCGTTTTCGGTCGCGGTGATAACAAATACACGCAACGTTAGCCATATAACGCTTCGTTTTAGGAAACACCCGCAGATCATGTAGCGGTTGTGTTTTATGCTTTTAATGTTGCTTCGGTTTTCTTACTTTATTTTCTCTCGCCAGCATTTATGTCCCTTGCCCGGGTCCCCCATCTATGCCAATGGAAATAAATCTTGTGGATGCCACTTCCGCCAATAATAACCTGCCTACCGAAGACTTGGAATTTCAGAGTAGCACTGGGAAAAAAAATTCAGGGAGGTTTGCACTCACGCGCACGGCTTGAATGGTGAAGGTGTTGTAGGTGAGCATTGCTGGACACACAGGTAAGCTTCAGTATGATTGTTTATTTGCATAGTTGCGGTACCTAGTAATCGTCGTCACATGCATCGAAGTGGTCGTCGTCTTCTTCGGAGCGGGGGTAGGGGGGGGGGGGTTGCAAAGTCATCCTCAGCATTTTAGATTTCCGCCAGCTCTTCGTCAGCGACTCGAGGCAGCGGTGGGGGGAACAGCAAGTCGTCTCGGGAAGGATGGGCACGCTCCTAGCCATGTCTCCAATTATCCGTAATGGCTTCCGGATAATACGGCGGCTGCGGTTACGTCACCCAAACAGGGTGTCTTATCATCTCTAGCATAAACGGTGGAGTTTTTTTAAACAAAGAAGCTGTTTAGCAAATCGTAATATTTCGTTTCGGCAGTTCAAAATGCCAAGACATTGCCAAGCGCTCGCACGTGAGCCCGGGCCTCGCGGCAACCACCCTGCAATCAACAAAACCAAGAAAATGACTAGCGCTCATGTATGCGTGCCTCGCATTGACCGCCCAGCGTCCCCTACGCACTTTTGTCAAGCCAAGCATAACCACTTAAAGGAGCCATGAAGACAAAATACAAGTTGGGCTTATTAGAAAGACTGCTTAGACCCGATAAGAATGATACCAATATCATCAAAATCTTCGAACAAATAACGGAGATATTAAAGAAAACGTGTGAAGCCGTGGCGACCCCCTAGCCAATTTCGCGCAACTTTTCTATGACGTCACGGAAACTTGTTTGTGCGACTGGCGGCCGCCTAACTGACCTGTCGCGACGCCACATGACTGGACGTCTGTAATGGGGCCTCTAGTTCTATTTGACCGCACCACTTGAATGCTAGCGTGCAGTTAACGCACTGAAAATTATATTTTATTGTTGGCCCGTATGACGTCTTTCTTGCTCGTAACACGTCACTGTGGCGCAAAATTTGAAAGTTTTTAAATACTTCTTGCTTTTTTTCCGTTAAAAAACATCTTTTGTGGCTCTAATGGAGCTCAGTGAGATACTGAATCCTTGTTCTTTCAAATTAAACGAAGTTGTATTTTCTCTTCATGGTCCTTTAGAAAGATTGGCCAAGATTTCGGCGACCACGTGGCAGTTATTAAGACCAAGGAAATATTGAGCGCTCGTGTGCGTGCCTCGCTGCGACAGCCCAGCTGCCCTGACGCACGTTTGTCAAGCCAAGCATACCCACTTAGGGAGAGTGGCCACGACTGACCAAACAAAAAATCTCCAGCGTTCGCCGTAATCGTGGACACACTTGCTCGAGCGAGAAAGACAAGTCATAGCGTACGCCCCTGCAAGGTGTTGTCCAATGATTATCACTTCAAAAAAAAAATGAAAGAAGCTCACACTTATAGCAACAATGATGGAGCAAATTTCGTTGCGGCAGCGATGAAGAAGCAAATCGGCTGCAAGAGTGGACCTAAATCTTCGTGATGGTCGTGAAAAATGCGTACAGCTTCGCTACCTTCAAGTCTTACGCGTTAGTGGAGTTTCCTCCATGTTTTTTACATGTGCGGTAGCGCTTGATGACAGCCCTCGGATATTTTTTTTTCTTTTTGTTTTATAAGGGCACTGCGTGAGCCGGCCGGAGACTCGGCGGTAGCTTAGAGGCACGCGCTCGCTAGCGGTCGGCATTTTCTTTGTATTTTTTTTTCTTCCACGGAGAACTTAGGGCTTCTAAAACAGCTCCACTTTCAAATACCAACCTCGGTAGCTGGCTAACACTTCGAGCTTGTTGCGGTGTTTTGGCCTAGAGGAGTGATGGAAGAACTTTTACCAATACTAAGAGTAGCTGTTCAATATGTGACCCTTTTTCGGCTACACGGCGCCAGAAGTAAACACGTGCGTCCATGTGAGACAATATATTGCCCTCAAGTGGTTTTATATTTTGCCTCGGCGACAAAACCCTCATTTGGTTCTAGGACAATGCATTTCACTCAACGTCATAGCCACGCTGTAGTGTCGCCATAAAGGGTAGCAACCTCCGCGTCGTTAAGCCATGGGCACTTCTATGTATGTCGGCCGCAAGCACTTGTTATCAGCGTTTACAACGTATTTGGCGAGCTGGTAATCCAACAATAAGGCGATAGCGGCCAGTTATCTTAATCCTGCGTGATCCCGGACGTCGCACGGGGCACCTACACGAGGCGACGTGAACAGCGCGATTCGGGGCGGACGTGCTTTCGCTCTCATCGTACGGCCATGAGTGATCATGGTCACATTTACGCGACGGTATTTGCGGCTGACACTCGGCAACTCCGACCGCTATTCGTTTCCAGCTAGAAGCGAACGTTTTACTTGATTGCTATGCCGCAAAATGGCGCATACAAATTTGTCAGAGCCATGACAACTTTCGAACGAGACCATACAGCCCCTGCAGGTACAGTGCGTGACGCCCTTTTTCCTCGCTCAAGGGTAATATGATGTCGAAATTGTGTCCATGAGCGCCGCCGGCTAGTCTTCGCGTCCTGAAGTCACGTAATTTAAACACCAAAAGCTGTTCCCACCATGAGTTGCGAGTTCAGAGCTGTGCCGTTGTTACTCTTTCTTTTGACCTCGGTGATTCTGCGGCAAAGTCAACTTTATCGCAAATGCTCAGCACAAAATGGGTCTGGGTGTTGTTTCATAAAAACATTCCCAAAAGCAATTACATCAAATTTGGACGCTAAGAGGAATCTATTATTACTTCAAGTTTTATTCCCTAGTCATGGTGAGTTTGTTCAGATTGAGGATGTAAACGTTACGCAATTCCAATATGCTGTAAATACATGGCATTCGTGGAAGGAGCATAGCAACTGAATGCAGCTGTTGCTCTGGTTTTTTTTTAGAAACTATCCCGACAGAAGAATGTGCAACAATAGCCGCTAAGACGACCCCGAAATTTCTGAGTTTTATTTACTTTTCCCAATTAAGTATTTCGCAATGTGTTTGCATATGTTATGAATTCCTCTTTGTTGCCAATACACGGGCTTCTGCGGGAGGAAACAGACGGGGCTACGTTTGTCTTCTAGGATAAAATTCTGTTCTTTACAAGTTTCATTATTTAACCACGAAGCCATAGTCCATGCAATTACCAAATGAGGAGGCAAATAAAAACGTGTACGCTCTCCAGCCATGTGTATGATGTGTATTTATACGGCTTCACTGGTCATCTACATATCCAGAGTGAAATGATTCCTAATTCTTTTCTTCACGAAACCTATTATAAAGTCCGCCTGACTTCTCCGACCAAAATAATGGCCCTGTGAACGACAAGAGTAACACGACAACAAATAGACAGCTTGAGGGCCATTCAGGCTGCATGCATCCCCAACGGGGACTAACGGATCAGTGGTCATGGACGTCTTTATGTACGCTGCGGGATGAACGTCCATCCCGTAGACATCAAAATGCTGCTATCCTGTGGCGTTGTCTAAATTCGTTTTGCTGCTGTGAATTTTCGCAGCTCCCCCCGCACTGGAATTCACTAGTTTCCTCTACTGCTATTTCGCCAATGATGGGCCGTTAATACAGTAACCAGTGGTTAATATTAACGAAAAGACTACCTAACAACGAAGCATTTGTGCTTGATTAGGAATTACTAGTAATCATTGGTCTCCGGCGCATTTTCTTTCGGAGTATTCATTTTCCAGAGTACTTTGGGGCTATGCGAATGGCCGTGACACGAGAACGTGTGTACGGTGCCCGAAGCAAGATTGATGTGCGTTTCTCCCCGCGATATGACCTTTGAGATATAGCTTCAGCAATCACGTTGCTGGTGGACACGTAACACCAGAGGCAAAGAGAGGGGGTTGAAGGTGCAGAGGAAAAGGGGCAGAAGATTGAAGAGTAGGAAGGAAGAAGATAATCATGAGGAGGCCCCGCATTATACTGGCACATTAGCCTACCAGCTCCAGAATACCCACACGCGCATTGCCATTACGTGCCAACCATGTTCCGCGAGGCATGGAGGTAACTAAGGGGCTCGTAAAACTGGGCGCATGGGTGAACAATTGCCGTACTCCCTGGGGTGTTTCACCTTGATTTGCTGCCCGCGGCCACTGACAAAGTAATTCCTCCTTGCAGCTTTAAGATTTACACATTTCGGTCTACATATCTATCCTTGTTTATCTCTTCATGTTCTGCTTATATTTATTCATGCAGGTTGATGAAAATTAAGTCGACGGGTTTTTTTTTTTTAGATTATGCGCTTAGATTTACTAGAGAATCATCCATACAGTGATGTTACTCACCCAGGAGGACACCGAATTAGGCGGTAATAATTGATGGCGGTGGCTTTATTAACTAAAATTGAATAATTAACTTTTAGTGGCTGCAGTAAGCCGCCATGTTTGTATTCAGAAGTTAGACGTAATCGTGTTTCTATGCAGTTTCATTTGGCAGAATTCTTCTATCGGGTTTGTACTCCGAGATAACGAACTTCGAAGTTTAATTGCCATTTGCATGATTACGCATGCGAGACAGTGAAGACCGACGCAAGGCTCCTCCCCTTTGTTCTGTATTTCGATAGCGGTTCCTAGCACTGCAGATTGCGATAACGCCAGCCAATACTGACAGGTGCCAGTTATCACTTTTGCCTATTCCTCCACCCCGTTGTCGAACTAAACACCGTGCACGGCATGTACGTCCCAAGAGGGATGAGCTTTGGGCCCGTCCTTACTGTCTTCCATGCGTAATCACGCGAACGGCAATAAAACTTCGGAGTTAGATATCTCGAAATACAGATGATCTAGAAGAATTCTACGAAATTAAACTGCGTAGAAACACGATTACGTATAACTTTTCAATATAAACATGCCTGCTTACTGTAGCCACTAAAAAGTTAGTTATTCAGTTTTAGTTAATGAAGTCATCGACATCAATCGTTACTATTGCATTCTGTGTCACCCTGGATGCATACCTTCACTGTAGAGGAGGCATTCACGTACATCTAAGCGCCCAATTTAAAAAAAAAAGAAATCCTGTCGACTTACCTTTGACGACCCTGTATATTGCATCCACGCCGTTCCGAAATGACGCTCACAGAGCCAGCATGCACGCATGGCTACCTCATTCCTTCTACATTAAAGGCGCTGTTGGCACGAAACACCCGCTATGCTCCCCAGTGAATTACAAAGTGCGACAACCGTGTGTTACAAAGGGTTAATTGCAGTCAGCATGGTGTTGGTCCTGAGCGCTAGACCTGCGCATTTAGATGCGCTGTAGTGAATTGCTACAGATAAGTTTAATGTGCTCCGTAATCTCAGAAAAACGGGAATCTAAATAAAACGGGAATCTCAGAAGTGGAAATCTCAGAAGAAAGAAGCTCGCCTCTTTTAAACCCCTGAAAGAATCATCGCAAAATATTTCACCTCTTATCTTCCACCCGTGCTGTCAAGAAGGTGACTCAAATAATTCACTTTATTTAATAAGCCCATTTATACGGATAACGGTGCTGACGCCTTCCGAGAAAGCCAGAGTAGCACAATGTACGCAGTGCGTAAAGCCAGCCAGCGGAGTGTAGATCAAATTTAAATAAACACTTTGAGTGTCAGGCCTGTACGCAGGTGTCATATGGGCACTTTAGCTACCCGTGATAAATGAATGTAAGCAAGCATTCCGACCCCACGTCTCTTTGCCGCCCATGAACCATTACCGAAAGCTAATCTTGTAGATGTGTCCAATAGGGCTATAGCGCGAGGACAGTAGAATACAGGGAGCCATTGTGCGCGGAATTCTTACTGAAACGGAGATTTTTTTCACAAATATATATTTGTGGCGGCCTCCTTTAACTGTCGTAAACAAATGAAGGCCCATCACTCGCCGTAGTGGCTCAGTGTCTAAGGCGTACTGGTGATGATTGATTGATTGTAGGGTTTAACGTGCCGGTGCTTCGCAGGCGATGAAGCGTGCCGATGTGCAAGGCTCTGGATTAATTTCGACCACCTGAGGATCTTTAACGTGCGCCGAAATTTCGAACACACGGGCGTTTTTGCTTTTCGCCACCATCAAAAAACCGGCGGATGCGGCCGGAAATCGAACCCGCGTCCTCGTGCTCAGTAGTGCAACACCTTACCACTGAGCCGCAGCGCGGAGGGTAGTGGTGATGATCCAAAAGAAAGGTGTCCTATCGCGGCACTTGCGGCCGTCTTTCTAATACACGCGCAAATGATATCGCCCATTTATAGAGCTTACGGCACACGAGTAGGTGGTAGAAATTAATCCGGAGCTCTTCAGTATACGGTGCGCGCCACACAGTCCAAGTCTACCAGGTTCTGCGCGTTAAACCCCGAAAGGTAAATTGCATTACGATGGTACAGTACATATCTCTTAGCTGCATCCATCTCACAGGAGTTCGTGAACATCTGTCGGAAGATTATTCCGGATTCATATCCCAGCGGGCAAAAAAATAACAAAAAGAAGAAAAAAGAATCACGAGCCATTCCACTGAGTCAAGGGGGATGAACATCGAAACCAGATATGATACTGCAATGCACAGATTGTTCCAGAATGTAACCGTGTTTATTTTTCGCGTGATTTGGTAATAATAATGAGTACGGCTTCGTGATTTCGCAATGAAGCTTGAAAGTACTGAAGTGTTCATTTGGCATGCAATCCCCGGGCTGTCCGTTTCCCTTCTGTATAAGCCCGTGTATTGATAGAAAATGGGAATTTCGCAACTTTGCGAACCTCACTGCGAAATACCTGATTATAACCAGCAAATGAAACCCACTGTACTGATATAGACGTCTTAGCTACTAATTGCCACATATTTTTGTCACTCGCTTTTCGCCTCCATCCGAACTGCAGTCACCGCGGCCGGGATCGAACCCGTGACATTGGGCTCAGCCCACCGCCTGTAGCCACTGCGTCAACGCTGCGGATTATTGGAGAGGTTAGCTCGCAAGAACTGGAGTAATAAAAACGTGTGGTGGCTGCCTCAAGAAGCAATGAGGTAATACAATTCGCGTAGTACATCACAACCATTGAAAGATCCCACGTGCGCTGACTGAAAAATGTGCTATGTACAATACCTGCAGCTACAATATCTGGCTTATAGAACTGCTTGAGAGCGCACGTTGTGAGGTGCGGAAAAAATTGATGTGAGGCGCACTGAATAGCGCAGAAGATCAGAGCGCACTTCGGGAAAGGGTAATAGCATCACTGGAGGAGGATAGGATGACGCCGCACATGCACTACAAGCCCTTTTGAGACGTGAAGTCACCGAAGGGAGCGAAGTGGAGGCTCCTGGCGGTGCCGAAAGGGCGGAACAAGCTTCGAAGGGCGCTATCCAGGGGGGATGTCAAGTTGTGACGGGCGGCGGCTAACAGAAAGCTGATCTAACGCTCAAAGAATGCCCAAGCGGGCTTTGGACTTCACAAACTTAGGAGTGCTAAAACGTTTTGTAACAGGGGAGCTGTTTAAGATTTGAGATACGCCGTGGAGGGGTACCAGAAAACTATCATCATCGGTGAAGTGGAGATGGTGAAAACGCAAAGCCAAAAAAGTGTGGGGAAAGTGGAGAGGAGGCTTGTAACCCACGAGTGGTGTTGGGAAGGCGAGCCTAAAAAAAAATTGTGTTAAGCAGGTGACGGGATTTCTTTACACAGTGAAACCAGCAACCCAACCACTGGGCGAATCTAAAGACCCGAGAGTGACGGGGTTAGCCGCGGCGGCGAACAATAACATGTGCAGCCAATTGGAAGGAAAAAGAAAATGTTGTGTTGGTGCGCAGTGCGCAAAAACTACAAGCAAAATAGGCGAGAGAAAACTTTTCACAAGTACGATAGCCAAATGTTATAATTTCGAAATGGAAGGAAATACATAACCCTAACAACGAATTTAGGCGCCCATAGCGCGCAAAAACCATTCCGTCGCGCTTTCCTCATTGCGAGACTGGAAGGCAAATGCATCAGTGGGTTTGGGAGGTTGCAAATAAATAATAATATTACAAAAAAAGCGTTAACCGAAGTCCCCAAATTAAGCACAACAGAAAACAATTAAAAGACCACCGCCATATGAAACAAAAAGATATGAATCAGGGGAAAAAAATTCCCCCGCATTTCCCCGAAGGGGAGTATGAGGAAGTGCGAAGCACGGGGTGATGCTATGAGGGGGAGTTTGTTGAAGTTTGGTGGCATTTTGCCCGTTAGTTACATCACCACCCCCTCGTGATCACGTTCGGCTTAACACGCCTCGTTTGTCCCTCTGCGGAAATCTTGGTGAATTAACGTGTATGTTCGAGAGATGTTCGAGAGGGAATGTAATCAGGCACACACACACACACGCAAAGTAAAGTGAAACGACAGTATTTATTTCAGCACTTTTTTGTGTTGTCGTTGTATGCGACGGTCATTACGACCGCCTTTTGGTCGCTAAAGTGGACCGTTAAGGGTTGTTGCACACGCAGTTATCAAGCCGCTATAACGCCGCTGAGTCGCCAACGCACGCCGCTGACGACGTAGTTTGAATGCGTTAAAGATATAAGGCGCGTTACTAACACTGATATCAGCGTCGTCCGGTGGTGGGCCCACACCAGACTTGCGGTTTTGGTTGTGGTGTTTAACGCGCCGACGCAACGTAGGCGATGAGGCGCGCCGTAGTGGAGGGCTCCGGATTAATTTTGACCACCTGGGGATCTTTAACGTGCGCCGAAATCTCGAACACACGGGCGTTTTTGCTTTTCGCCTCCATCAGAAAAGCGGCCGCCGCGGCCGGGAATCGAACCCGCGACCTCGTGCTCAGCAGCGCAACGCCTTAGCCACTGAGCAGACTTGCGGTTTTAAAGGGCGAACAATAAATTCCAACCTTCACTGGATGAGGACCGCTTGTGAGGCGGGAGAGCTAGGGTTGGCACCACTGGCTGTGCTACAGCTCGACCTCAGGAAGGCATTCGACAGGGTACAACGGCCTTTCCTGTTCACACTCCTCAGGCACTGCGGAGTTGGAGATGCCATGATGGAGTGGATCCAGATATGCTACACCCAAATCACGACGAGCATAATCGTTAATGGGCAAGTAGGAAACCCCATCATGGTACAAAACTCTGTCCGCCAAGGCTGTCCAATGTCTCCACTACTTTTTGCTCTTTACCTGGAGCCGCTGTGTCGCATGGTTGCTGCGTCCACCAAAATCGAAGGACTCGTTATGGGCGGACGGGAACTCCGAGTGTTGGCATATGCCGACGACGTTGCCCTTATCTGCACAACAGCTGCCCAAGCCGGAGAAGTACTCCGACTGGCACATCAATTCTGTGGTTTCTCCGGTGCAGAACTGAACCTTGAAAAATCCGAGGGAGCCTGGTTGGGGTGCTGGGAAAGAAAGCCGCGCAAGTGCTTCAACATGCGGTGGTCGGACCGCGTTGAGACATATCTAGGGGTAAAGATCGGAGTGGGCAAGGCGGTGGCGCCTCGGTGGAAAGCAAAAGTTGACGCGGCCGAATGGAAGCTTCACCCCTGGAGGAACCGTAACATATCCATTTACGCAAGGTCCCTCTTGTGCAACATGGTAGCATACACCGCGATTCTGTACGTAGCGCGCATCACCACCATCGATGCCGGCTCGATACAGAGGCTACACCGGTCGTGGGCGGTGTTTGTTTGGCGGTCACAATACGAGCCCATGCGCCGAACGAATCTCTTCTGGAGCGCGGAGGGGGGAGGCATAGGACTGATAAACGTAGAACTCAAGCTCGTCGTCCAGCGCTTCATTTTCTTCCGCGACCAGGTTGACCCGTTCCTTCAAGCGGCCATCCAATGCCTAGGCTCCTTTCACTTGCGGCCGTGGCTTGCCACGTCAGCGTCTGTCGATCACGGCTCTCGCATCACCGGGTTCTACGGGGAGATAGCGAACGCGGTGGCATCATTGCAGACGTATTTTTCTTGGGAATACCTGCTCACTGTGGACCCAAGAAAGTTATACTGGGACTTAGTAGCGCAGAC
Source organism: Haemaphysalis longicornis (assembly GCF_048455015.1). Lineage (NCBI taxonomy): Eukaryota > Metazoa > Arthropoda > Arachnida > Ixodida > Ixodidae > Haemaphysalis > Haemaphysalis longicornis. The sequence continues at coordinate 13,389,780 of NW_027526203.1, read as the reverse complement.
TTTGCCACCACCTCTGTACCGTCAGCCTCCGGTCCCTCAGGGTGGAGGCGATGTGATCAAGCGAGTCAGGCAATCGCCCATCCCAGTCGGCACAAAAGATTTTTTTTTCCGTTTCCACGCGGCAGTGTTGCCAGTCATGGCGCGTCAGCAGGAGCGGGGCTTCTTCCTTCCCTGGGGCGCCGGATGCCTCCTGTGTGGCAAACCTGGAACCGCAGAACACGCTTTCCTTGACTGCAACACAGCGATGTATTTCTGGCACGAAATACAATCGTGCTTCAGAACATCGTGGAACGTCACTTGGACGGGCCTCAAGTTCCTGTGCGTGGACACAGAGCACCCCGCTTTCCGTGATTGTGTCCTAGCCATTGGACTCCACTCCCTCTGGAAAGCGAGGGTAGACGCAGTGGAGTGCGCCCTCCACCCACAACCCGCATGGCGACACTTTCTGCGGGAGGTCCAATGGACGGTTAGTGCATTGGGCACATCTGACTGCGACCTGGAACTGCGAAGGAAGCTCGCCCGAGGAAGCCATGCGCTGAAGCGCTACAAAACCAATGAGGAAAGACGCAGGAAGGGACACGTCTAAGCCATTAATAAAATAAAAAATGTGATTGGACAGTTTAACGAGCCAGCGCATCTACGTTGACCAGCCCCTCTTTTGAGGTACAAGAGAGATTAGCGCCAGCTAATAGGACACTCACAATTCCTTCAGCCCTTGTTTTTTGTATAGTCTGTGTTGCTGTTCTCTTTGTCCTTCTTTTTTGTTTGGTTTCTCTTTGCCTTTGTGTCTTTTTTCTTCTCCTGGATTTACGTTTGCTGTCATCTTACCACTCAAACATGTAACGTACACATCCGCTGTCAGAGCTGCTCCTGAACCATGTGTAACACTCGGCATAACGTGTATATTTATGTGTAAATAAAGTTATTGTTTAAAAAAAAATCGCGTCCGTGGCGTAGTCGGTAGAGCGTCGCGCTGCGGCCGCAAAGTCCTCGCATCGAAACCTGGCGCCGGATGCTGTTTTTTTTTATATATAGTGTAGTGGCCTGGCTGGCGCGCCGAGAGAGGGTGTTGCGAGCTGGAGAGTAGTAAAGGAGCTTTAGGAGAGTAGGCGAGGGGGGAGAGGAGGCGCTATGCGAGCGCCCTCACGCGTCGGAAATCCGGCGCCGTTGCTAGGCACGGTAGCTAGCTCCGTTGCTAGGCTGCGGGCGGAGGACGGCGGTGGAAGCAGGAGTAGGCCCGACTAAGAAGTGCTTCGCACTTAAAACGCTTCCCGTGGTCGGAATCTAACCTGGGCCCCTCGCGTTATGAAACCGGCATCTACGCGATTGCATTCGCGGTGTGATCTCGCGCATGCTGTCCTCCTCGCCAATTCACGTGAAGTCGCTCCTGAAGTGGGGTGCACAGACGCCGAGTACGCGCTACAGACGCAGAATTCGCGAAGCCGGTTGCCACGGATTCTAGCGCGTGCTAACGCGGGCCACTTTGGGAGAGGTGTGAAAGCCTGTGGACAAAACAATCCGGGCCTGCCAGTCACGGAGAACTTTCAGCGGCAAGTACGAAAATTCATGTAAGGTGCAACAGCCCGGTCTCCGGCGAAGGGAGAGGGGACACCAGCTCTGCTGTTTTTCCTGCCTTGCACCACTAGTGTAAGCTGTGGCAATTTTTTAATGGCAGAACACTTCATGAGCTCGCCTTGTCGTCGTAGCTTGCTAATGGAATATATCAAGCGACTGCCGGAATCACGCGGTGTAGCGAGATAACGGACCCAAGTAGAGCCTGATGTACCGTCGTCAGGGAGTCACGCTGAGGCTGCGATAACCACGCGGTTTAAATATTGATTGATTGAACAACTTTTTATTTGCCCAGATTTATCGCTTAGCCGTCGGTCAGGAGTCCTTGGTCCCTGGCGGCGGTCGTGGCCATCTGGACGAGCCGGGTCTGGATACCCGGGTCGGAGCTGAGTAGCGCGGTCTCCCACTGCTCCTTCGAAGTTATGCTGAGTGCAGGGTGCCCTGCCTTACTGCTTTGCGGGTCATTTCTCCGGAGAGGGCAAGACCATACCATGTGATGTAGGTCAGCCCTGTCACCGCACGCCTTGCATTTATCTGAATAGAGCCCTGGATAACATCGGCTGTAAGCCACTGGATTGGGGAAACAATCTGTCTGCAGCCGTCGCCACGCTACTGACTGCCATTTGCTCAGTGTCTTGTCTGGGGCTGGGTATTTGGCCCTTTCCAGTCTATAATGGTCAACTACGTCTCTGTAGGACACCAGCCTGTCCCTTCCTGACCGTCGTATCGAGTGCGCGTCTGTGTCAGGAGTTTCGACGTCGGCTCGGTCAATGAAACCTCGAGCCGCGTCATGCGCACACTGATTCCCGGCCAGGCCAGAGTGGGCCGGTGCCCATATCAGTTGTATTTTGCCGTCCCGCTCCTTAGTCAAGCCAGATTTTAGAATACGAAACGCCTCGGGTGAGATGCAGCCCCTCGCATAGTTTAATATTGCCGACTTGGAGTCGCTTACTATAACTTTGGTCTTGGAGGAGGCGACCATTGCCAGGGCAATGGCCACCTCCTCGCCAACCTCCGGGTCCGTCGTCCAGACCGAGCCGGAGGCGATGCAATCGCCCTGTCGATTCACTACTGCAAAGGCCATAGCGTCGCGGCTGGCATATTCGGCGGCGTCCACGTACACAACGTCCTCGGATTTCGCGTATCTTTTGTGCAGAGCCCTGGCTCTGGCCTGTCGTCGCTCCTCGTTATGTACCGGATGCATGTTCTTAGGGAGTGGAGGGATATGTATGTGGGTCCCTATCTCCGCTGGTATTTCGACTTTCGCGCCTTGCGCTCCTCTGTGGTTTATGTTGACAGAATCTAGTATTTTCCTCCCTGTTTGACTCTTAGAGAGCCGTTCCTTTTGGGCGGTTAGCTGGGCTTCTATGAGCTCACTAAGGTTGTTATGGAGGCCGAGCGCTTCAAAGCGTGCGTTCGATGCAGTTACAGGTATACAGAGGGCTTGTTTGTGCGCTCTCCTTATCATAGCGTTTATTTTGTTCTCCTCATTCCTCTTTAGGTTCAGGTAAGGGGTAACGTATGTGATTCTACTTAAGACGAAAGCCTGCACCAATCTTATTAGGTTATGCTCTTTCATTCCGTGGTGCCTGTTGGCGATGCGCGAGATGAGCCGAATTGTTTGATGGACGCTTTTTTCCAGCGAGCGTATGGTTTCTATGTTGCGCCCATTGGCCTGAATTCTGAGGCCCAGAACCCTGATACTCTTAACTGTAGGAATACGCTGAGTACCACCTGCAAAAAGGTCAATGTTTGGAGTGGTCGAGTCGATTTTGCGCCCTCTGCTGGTCGGACGGTATATGAGCAGCTCCGATTTTTGTGGGGAGCAACTCAAGCCTCTCGGTCCTACATACCTCTCTACAGCCTCAATCGCCCGTTGTAGAGTGTCCTGTACATGCCCGTCGCTATCCCCGGCCAAACAGAGCGTGACATCATCGGCGTACAGGCTGTGATAAAGTCCCTCTATGTCGTTTAGGATTTCTGGAAGACCCATCATGGCCACATTGAAAAGGAAGGGCGAGAGGACAGACCCCTGAGGCGTACCCCTGCTCCCGAGCTCCAAAGTGGCCGATTGGAGCCCCCCTATGGTAAGTGTAGCCGTTCGATCCATAAGGAAGTTCCTGACATATTCATACGTCTTGCGGCCTATTCCTAGTTTGTCCATATTCTCTAATATAGCCGAGTGTTTTACGTTGTCGAAGGCCTTGGTTAGGTCGAGCCCCACAATTGCCCTAGTATCTAAAGGGGAACAATTATATCCGTCAATGATATTGTGCTTGAGCCTGAGCATGACGTCTTGCGTTGACAATTTTGGGCGAAAACCTATCATCGTTTCGGGAAAAAGCCCTTCCTCTTCTGCGTATCTATTAAGCCTTTTCAATATGACATGTTCCATTAGTTTACCTACGCATGACGTAAGTGATATGGGTCTGAGATTCTCTATCTGCAACTTTTTACCGGGCTTCGGGAGCATCACCACCTTGGCTGTTTTCCACTGTCCCGGAATTTGACCTCGTTCCCAACAGACGTTCATGTACCGGGTCAAGGCCCCGACAGAGGCGTCGTCTAGGTTGCGCAGCATCTTGTTCGTTATGCCGTCCGGGCCCGGGGAAGATCTGGTGCGGAGGTCCTGAATGGCACCTCGTACTTCCCCCTCCGTGATGGGACGGTCCATGAATTCATTCTCTTTGCCCGTGTATGTTTTAAGCTCCTCTTTAGCGTTCATCCCTATATATCTATCACAAAGTGTTTCTATTAGGTCATCGTCCGAGCCTTCGAATCGGTGCAGTAAGATGCTCAGGTTGTGCTTTTGAGTGTTCGTGCTATTTTCCGGATCAATAAGCCAGCGAAGAATGCTCCAAGTTTTTGCGAGGCCAATCTGGGGTTCCATGCTGTCGCATGTACTGTACCAATTTTGCCGTGTTAGTTGATTTGCATAGTCATCAATCTCCCGGTTCAGGGCTGCCAGACGTCTGCGTAAATTACGATTTAATTTTCGTGGTTTTAGTCGCTTTTGTAGGCTTTGCTTGGCCTCCCACATGTGCAGTAGCCTAGCATCGGCCTGACTGAGGTTTGCCTCCTCTGGTATGTCTTTCGTTGCTTGCGCTACGCTACTACGTACCTGTGCTGCCCATTCCTCGATATCTTCAATATCCGTGTGTTGGGTGCTAGCGCTGTCGCTTGAGCCAAGTTCGGCTGTTCTGATCTTACGGAAAGTATCCCAGTCGATAATTTTGAGTCGTCTCCCCCCTTTGTGTTTCGCGACCCCTGCCTCGAATGTGGTCGCAAGTATGAAGTGGTCACTGCCTAAGTTCTCATGTGTATTTAGCCATGTGGCGTCTGTTCGTGTACCTTTCGTGAATGTGAGGTCCGGTGATGTGTCTCCACTTACACTGTTTCCTGTCCGCGTAGGGTGTGCGGGGTCTGTCATCAGGGTAAGGCCCTCCTGCTGCGCGTCAAGCCAGAGGTTCCTTGCCTTTATCGTTTCCCGCTTGTATCCCCACGCAGGATGATGAGCATTGAAGTCTCCTACGATTACCAATGTGTTTCCTTTGGCAATTTCTAGTGTTTTGCGGAACAGCTTTGCAAATCTGTGGTTTTTACGAGGGGAGCTGTATATATTAAGTATGAAGATACTGCCAACCTCGTGTTTCCTGTCTGGTATTATTTCTACAAGAACGTGATCCGCGGACGTTGTGCCGTCATCAATGTCGCGACGTATGGCCGGCAAGTTACGCTTGACGAGGGTCGCCACAATCGATTTCTTTTTCGGTTCATCTTCCCAGGCGTCATTCTCCAGCTCACAGTAGGACTTATAGCCTGATAATTTTGCTGGGCCACCCGTCTCCTGGAGACAAATAACGTCCGGCGTGTCATCTCGATTTTTGGTTTTAACAAACTGCTCTACGTTACCCCTTTTGCGCTGGAAGCCCCGACAGTTCCACTGCCAAACGACAAGCTTGTTTGTCTTATTCCGCGCCATAGTTCCTTTGCTGAGCGTTTTCGAGGGTGGCTCTAGCACTTTCCACCGAAGTGGGTCTGGAGTAGGGTTTGGTAGGTTTTATTGGGCCCGCGCCCCCTCCTCCTCCCACGCTAAGGCGCGGGGTGGCGGTTTCAAGTAATGTCACCCTCATGTTCAGGGCATCGATTTTGGCACCAATGCTCTCGGCGAATTTTGCCAGCATGGCTTCGAATTTTTTGCTTAGCGTCCCGCTCAGTCTTTCCCCAAATTGGTTGATGATTTCTTGATTTCCCCATTCACTTGCCCCGGATACCTCGGGGTTTGTCGAGAGGCCTTGTTCTTCGTTAGTCGCCCTGCGCTTCGGAGGGGGGGACTCAGGCGACTCAGGTGTCGACTCGTCCATCTCGTCACTAGACGAAGCTTCTAATAAGGGGATTTGCGACGGCTCTTTTTCCACCAATGTTTTAGGAGATTGATGCTGTATAATGCTCGCTGCCGCGAGGCTGCGATGGAAGGCGCCTGAATTCTGTGGCGTGGCCAGTAGATTACCGTTTGCGCCCTTGAGCTTCGCAATCTCTGCTTTAAGGGCCTTATTTTCGCTAAGTACTATCTCCAGCATCTGTTTGATTTTAGTTATTTCTGATTGTTCTACTTCTGCCGAGCTAGCTTTGCTACCGCCGCCTGCCGCGTTGGTGCACGGAGCTGCGCTGTGGGAGACCGCGCTAGCCCAGCTCACCTTGCTTTGTGGGTTTCCACTCGGCGGAAGGTTTCCGCTGCGAGACGTGGACCTTGATCTATGCCTCAAGTCCTGGCGGCCCGCGGCACTGGGGCTTCGTCGTCGAGACTTCGATCTCGACCGGTGCTGTCTCCAGGTGGAATCACCTCGGGCACCAGATGCTCGGCTTGAGTCCTTCCTGCTCTGTCGCTCGTGAAGAGGGAGACGCGGGAAGGAGCTGGAACGATCACGCCTATCGCCTTCCTTGTCCTGCTTCTCGCTGTGCTTGAGTACGTACGAGGTGTCCCCACGTCGGCCGCAGTGTTTTCCCTTGTCGTTTTCCTCTTGCCTTTGTTTCTTCTCCCACTGTCGTTTTTTAATCAAGTAGGGAGTACAAAATCGTTGCCGGCATTTTTTGTCGCCGGTGGGGTGATCCAGTCCACACAGAGCGCATTTTGTTTCGCAGGGATGGTTTTCTGGCGGGTTTTTACTACCACAGTTTTTGCATACCTTGCTCTCTGGTATGGGGCACACATCGGACCGATGTCCCACTCGACCGCATGCGTCGCATACCTCATGCTGCTTCTTGTGCAGGAAGCATCTGTACTCGGCTCCGCGATAATAGACGTAGTGGGGTACTCTGTCGCCTTCGAAAACGATGATGACTGAGTTGGTCCGGCCCATCCTTCTTGCTTGTAGAATCGTGGGGTTTTTCTTGTACACGAGACTCTTCGTTATGGCTTCGGCGCTGTCATATTCAGGGATGTTGTGTATCACCCCTTTGGCGGTGTCCTCCGGCGGTGCCACGTACGCGGACACCTCATAGGTCTTCTGTCCGATGCGGAGCATTTTGATTGCATTGTACTTCTCTGCCCGCTCCATGCTGGGGGTACTTGCAACGATGATGTTCTTGGTGGTGTTGATGCGGAGGACGTCTTCTTCCGCTTCCTCGCATGCGAGGCTGGTGGCGCTTAATACGCCGTCGCGAAGACCAGCGAGGCTCATCTTCGTCACGTCCAGGCCCTCTCTCGGCCGCAGCACGATCTTTATGTCTTCCTTGGGAAGGTGCGGTTGGCGAGGCGTTCGCCGTTGCCTGCGCAGTTGCTGCTGTGCACGTGGCCTCTGGTTCGTTGATCGGGCGCTGCCAGCGTCTTGCCCACGAGGGGTCAGGTTCATGTTAGCGATGGCGCGAGCGCCACGTCGACGATGGCTTGTGAGCCAGCCTGCCTCCTCCGTAATTTCTTCAGGCGAGATGGGCTCACCTTCCACTTCGACGCCCTCCATTTTGCGACTCCGGTACTCGGGGGATGGTCACCCGTGAGTCTAGGCGGGGAGGCGGCCGTCGCCGCCGTTCCTCGGTGCGCCGATGTTCGAAGTAGGGTTAGCTGGGCTGGGCCGCTTGAGATGGAAATGTTGGCCGAAGAAGGCCAGCCTGGGTTCCTATCTTCCAAAACTTGGTGTCCTCAGGTACCGGATGCTTGGAAACACTCGATGCAGTGATTCTTTCAAAGGTGGTCATGGAATTATCGCCACAAAAAGTGAGAAAATACAGAGCCCATGTGGACTGTACCTGAACAGCTCAGCCCCCTGGTGTAGTCATAACCGTTCGAACCTCGTGAACTGCTGGCGCTAGTCATACATGTCCCGTTGTTTAGCGCAAACAAAACTCCACTTTCATTGCAGGCAAAATGTGTGTATATAACCGGCAGTCCCCACGCTCATTTAGTTAGGAACGCTCGTTGGGTCGGTTTTTACGATAGCAAGTGAAAAAAGCTACCGCGCGAGAAAAAACTGGCGTTTTCGACATGACGGAGAAAGTCTCCAGCCACGCAAAAAAAAAAAGGTAGGCGTTCGAAATGACGCCGGGCAGTTCAAGCATACGAAATTAAAGCAAGCAAAAAAAGAACAAAACTCCAGCTTGCGAAGTTTCAGGCAGGGGGCGCGCAAGCAATGCGAAAGCGGGAAATTTGAATAGCATATTTATCAAGAGAGGAATGAGAAAGGGTGGCGAAGAGCGTGATGGGTGGTAGCAGTGAGCAGATAACGGCGCCACCACCAATTATGGCGAATCACTGCTCTGCAATTCCCGCAGCTTTCACATTTAGTCGAACGGCTTTAATTTTTTGAGTGGCTCTGTTGTAAGTGTTCTCTTTTGGAATGTTCTGATGATGTGCTTTTATCACACGTGTATTTTTCCGTAGGCACCTTTTTGTACCGTGCTGCTTAGTAGAGTACGGCGCTGTCCCCTTGCTGTTTCACTACTACCGCGATATAGAGCTTATTCATGAGACAAAACTGATGTCATACACTGGCGTTGAAAAAATAGTAGCAAAGTTTATGGAACCACTAGGTACAATTTTGTTATGTTCGAGTGCATATTTCTTATTTGTATGAGCAAGTGAAATTATTGCAGCGGATAAATACCGGGTATACGCAAACTTTAACCTTACAAGTAGTTCATATGTATGCCTTAAAAATAATTCAGGAGATACTTTTCTACATTATGGAAAGTTGAACAAATTTGTTTCAATTCACAGTGGGAAAATGCGAGGAAAAAGACGACGTCAAAGAGTAGAAAAGAGACAGGACGACGCGCAACAAGTATGCAAGTAGCGCGTCGTCCTTTCTATTCTACTTTGGGTAGTTGCCTTTTCCCGCGACTTTTTCCACATATGCTTTGCCTGCTCAGCTAACTTCCCGATAACTCGTACGCGTTGTTGCGTAACCTATGCTGCGGAACCGTTGTGAAGTGAAAACCAAATGTATTTTTAACCACCTAAACCAGCCTATGCGTGCCGCTTTTACTGTGTAAGCATTAAAAACGTACGTATAATTTTTCTATAACTGAAGTGTAACAGTTTGGTGCCTTGTGTCTGCACAACTAATGCGTAAGCCGCTAAGGTAACGTTTTTAGTCATCGTATTAGTGTAGGCATTGATCATAGAAAGTGCATAGAAGCACGAAAGAAAATGAAAACGTAATCGAAAATTATAGCCAAAGGAAGGAACAATTTGCCAAATTTCGCTATTGATACCTCAAGCATGCTATTTGGCTCTATTAGCCAAATAGCCCCCCCCCCCTTTTGCTGCAGAAAACAAATAAGAACAAAAAATGAAGAACCACAATTGCACACAGCATACGTATTGTACGAACGAAAATTTGACATTAACCAGAAAATCAGTCGTGTGGCTGCATAGGTAAGCTTTTCAGCCTTCTCAGAACCTGCACAGTTGCAGAAAAATTCGTCGCAGGATTCGAACCCGGGGCCACTGTCTAATTCATATTCCAGCAACATCATGGCACTACCATACAAAAAAAAACAATAAAGAAAATAAAATCAACGAATGAACTCCGAAATGTGCATCTAAACCTCCGCCCTTTAGCGTTGAACAAAAAAAAATATGGACTAAACTTCCAATTAATCCAGACGATACTAAACGGCTAGATAAGGGCTCGCAGACTCGCACGAATAATTCAAAAGCAAAAAAAAAAAAAACATAGAAAACTACGGTGCATCAATTGACGTGTTCCATCAATGCCACCAAGAAAACGTAACGCTGTTGAGACACAGAATGAACGCAATAATTCTTGCATTTGCGACACCTCCCAGAATTTCTGTGGCGCATCTGTTGACTGCATATTTGGTTATTCGACCAGAGCGTTTGAGATCATTCAAACCCAACACTTTTACGTAAAATTCGTAAACTGGGGCCAATTAGACCCTAATGGAGTCACGCATTCCTCACTTTTCCTGTCAACTTCGTAGCTAATGATAGGAACTCACCTCTAGCCACCTTCAAATTTCTTGCCTCCAACCATCAGTTACTGGGTGGCATTTATAGTAAAGTTGTAAGATCACGTTCCGTCTAACACGAGTACTCAAGTCTGTTGCTTTTCTGGTGGCTCTGAAATATCCAATGTTTGCAGTTTACACGATTGCACACTGCAAACTGCAACTGGAGTTTGCAACTGCAGTTTGCAGTTTGCAAGATTGGGTTCAAGGCGCTATCAGTAGAGCGCCTTGAACCCAATGTTTAAAATGGATACCTGTCATGCTTTAATCGTCATAGCCACTTTTCTGCGTTTTGTTTTGCTGAACGCTTTGTTGCATTTCTTTACTGTTCTGACCCATTGTTGTTCCTCTTGTTTTGTCATTGAATTACTGATACTATCGGTGTCTTGGCTCATGTGTATTTTTCTGTATGTACACAAGATGCTTTTGCTGTTTTTTGTGTGTCTGTGCGATGTATGTACCCCTCCTGCTCGGGCTTATGGCCTGCAGTATTTCTTAAATAAATAAATAAATAAATAAATAAATAAATAAATAAATAAATAAATAAATAAATAAATAAATAAATAAATGAAAAGTAGCGATGTTTTTATGCCCTTTTTTAAACGTTAAATCTCGGAGAAGACAGGCGGGAACGGAAAGAAAACAACTAATAGAGCCATTTAGCTCCCGGTGCATATCGCACCCAAGCTTGTCCCCAGAACCTCATTTCTCGCATTCCATGGCATTTTAACATTACACATTTTTACCCAGGATTTTCAAAGATCCATTCGCCATTTTTGTGCACGACAAGGCTGACGATAAAAGCTGCAGGGAAGCAGCTTTAATCTTCTCAACCTTGAAGACCACCCGGGGGACGTGCGGATGCGCTGAAAAGTGGTTTAAAGGATGCTCGGCTATGAGAGATGGAAGCTGTAGGTGCAATCTGCTAACAGGTAGCAGTTCCTTACGCCTGGGGGAAACGGCTGTGCCGTTCCCGACCTGTAACCAAGATACTGGCATCCATCCGTAAATATTGCTAAAAATACGCCATGAAATTCATAAGAGCCCTCGAGCTAATCCTGGTTTACGATGAGTGCCCAGAAAATTATTCGCATCACTGCCATAACTAAAATTACTTACGTGGAAACCATATAGTGTTGAATTTGTTACAACGTGCGTCATAAACACGAAATGAAAATCATTCAACATTTTCAAATATCCTGAACAGACTCAACATCGCGCTACTGCCTCGATGATATCGAATTATCATAGGGACATCGGGGTTGCGATACCAATAAAAAAGCTGCAGAAATTCCCGGCACTGTCCACTAATGTGTAAGAAATATTACGTCTCTTTTCCTCTTCAAAAACCTTGGGTTTCCTGCTGATATTGAAGGGACACGTCAACTCGGTTATAGTCTTTTCGTATGTTTTTAGATACAACGTATCTGATGCTCGCCCCTCTGTCCTTCCTGCGTCGGTCCGGCGTTGTCCGCACAGCTGCGCCTCTCCTCCTCTCCTCTCTCCGATAGCGAACACTCTTTCCCAAACAGCTGCGGGTTGGCGCAACGCGCTCTCACTCCGTTGCTAGGCGCCGGTGGGCGGCGCTGCGCATGTGCAGTACTCTCTCTCTCCGCGCTCTCCTCTCCTTCGGGCACTGTGAATATAAAGGGGCATGCCGCGCTCGGACGGTTTCCGTCGACGGTCATCCGCGTTACGCTTGCACTCTCTCGTAGTACTCGACGATTGCTTGATGCAATCGTTGAGCTTCTAACTGTGCACTTTACGCACCACACGGCACTCATTCTCGTCTGCAATAAAGACCGTACCTGAGCATACGTGTACTGCATGTGCATTGCATGGTGAAAATGGAAAATTACGCCCACCTCCCCTTCGCGTGAGAATCCCTGCTATAAGCGTAATCAATAAGATGGAAAACGCCAATGGAACCCCCCATGAGATGCGTTGCATCACACCAGTGTTCCCGCGAGGTGAGGTGGGCGTAATTTTTTTTGCTTTTTGTTGTCGGTTGAGGGATCGCTGTGGACTAGAAGGACGTTTCGGATTGTATGAGACATTTTAGGTTTTTATTCTTTGCATTACTTAATCGCGTAAGAGCTCTGCTTTGTAAACAACTTTTTATTCCATGAGATCTTTTGTTCTTTTTTGTACTTCAGTTTTAAAAGATTATCAAGCGTGGGCGCTCGATAGGGCAAACCTTTCCGACTTCATTTCTTTGTTTTCGACATTCCGAAGTATGGTTTGTTTGTTTCCCGGTTCCTACGGCAAATGATGATTTGCGCATTTGACTAGCAATAGCCAAATCGCCATGTTTGGTTATGAAGATGAGGCTATCAATAGACAAGTTGGCATATTCGAAAGCCAATAGCCAAATTTGCCGAGTAGTTCTCTTTCCGGTGGCTCATATTGTTTTGTTATTGGTTTTTCTTTGTTTGAATGCCTAGACAATAAAACTGCCTCCTTCCACCACCATTCTTTCTCACATTCTCGAACGCGAGAGTTTCAGTCCCCTTTTGGGTACAAGCCTGTCACTTCCTGTACGCACCGAGCGTCACCTACTGGTTCATTTCAACCACCCGTTCTGTTGCTTTGAGCAACATCTAAAAGCACCCGCGCCGCTCGAAGTAAGTAGCCGAATGGGTAAAATTACGGCTTTAGGCTCAAATTTCCAGGGTTCCAGCTCCAAATACATGAATTTTCACTAAGACCCGTGTTTTTTTTTTGCTGTAAAATGGTCTTCGGGCTTAATTTTCCGCATTATTTTCGTAAATATAGGTGGCTTGGGACCCTTAGGTGGCTTTAGGGGTAACGCGCGTTTTACCAACACGCTTATTTAAAGTTCTGCATCGTACCGGAAGTTGCTGTCTTGCACCTATATCGGAACGGAATGTCACCCCGAAATCATCCTCTCATCAATTGGGATATAACAGTCACGCTTATGGAACTTCGGTTCTATCTATCAGCGGGCGTGTCTTTACGTCTTTACGTCGAAGCCATCATTACAAAATAAATGTGGCCTGCCCAGTGCAAGTGTCAATGCTAACTCGCTTTTCAAAAAACCTGTAACGTATGCAAATACGGCCCATACCATTGCTACTAGTAAGAGTTTTAGCACTCCGTATGCTTCGTCTGTTCCCTGTTTACCGTGTCGACCGGTACCCGCCTGGAAACGTTCGCATTCGTTTCGATAGGGGGGATGAGTTTCGCGGCCAGCCCTCGCCATGCCCACGCATTCGTTACGGTGGGGTGCGCCCTCCTCGTCGTGCCTGCACGCGCAGGCGCAGTCGGGTCCCGGTCAACACGGTAACCACGAAACAAATGGAGCATGCGGAGTGCTAAACCTTTCTGTGCTTTACATCATTTCGCCATACCCTTAAGAATGTCACATTATAGCCTTTCCGGTGTTATTTTAATAATACCTCCTGCCTCCTGTCATCTCAATGAATTATTTTGACGGAATTTTCCGATCTGATCTCCCGACGACGTTTCCCGACGACGTTTCCCATTTATCGCCCTTCTCTTACTCGACGGATGCTTCTGTCTCACTCCCTACATCATATGTTCGCTCCAGCCACATTTTGTATAAAGAACTCTCAATCAGTCAATTAAGTTGATGTTGGGTTTGTTATAGACGAGTTTCTTGCCTAATTCATTACGCTCGCTTCCTATTCTTTAGCTTTTCTCCTATCATCACTATTCCGTGGTGCTTTCGTCGGATGAACGTGTTATTTGGAACTGCTCAGCGACATCGAAGATTCAGTCACTATAAGTTAGTACGTGACGTACGCGTTCTTTCTGTACAAGCTTTTTAGTGATACAGGTAGCCTGCGTTTGATTACTTGAGAGTATTTCCATAATGCAGCCCACCTGAAGTGTATTTTCGCACGCTATTTTTATTGAATATTCGGCTCCCAAGGAGCCCACCCCCTTTACACGACCATCTTATTCAAGGTATTTATCAATTGTACAGACAGAGCAATGTCTGTGTTTATTGGTAATTTTTCCGTTTCTGCAGAAGCGGTGCAAGTACTGCTTTTGAACACCCACAATCTTCTAGTTTTGTTTAAATGCCGACGTGTTCCTGCGGTACGATACCTACAATCAAGTCTTTATTCTATAGCCCGTGTTCTTAATGTAAAACCGCAACAGATACAAGGGAATCTAGGAGGAATCTAGGAATCTTAGGGAATCTAGAAACTCCGCGCTGCAGAGTTTCAATTTCCGATGCGCAACCTCTGTCTGAAGCCTCGTTGGGTTAGGGTACAGAATAAAAACAGATAGGAAAACAATGGCAGGTATTTGAGGGGCCAGCAGCCTGATCGTCAGACTTCGCTCAGAAAAGAACAAGAAAGAGAGCAAACAGAAGTGACCGGACGCACGGGGAAAAAGAAACCGCGAAAACCTCCCGACCTTTACGCAAATGTTTTCTATGTACGTGTTTACTTATTTTCACATTTCAAAACCTTCACCATAGTTTAGCGGCCCTCTTGGCTATTCTAGACGCTGCGGTCGCTTATTTTACTATCTTGCCCTTTGTTATCGTCCAAGGCGGCAGCCAGAGGGCCAGCAGATCACGTGATTGGGGCAACCGGACGAGGACGTGCGCAGCCTTCCCCGCGGTGTGGAGATTCGACGGTGTTTCTTGCATCGCAAGTTCTCTTACGTCGCTTTGTTCCTTAGGCGGTCAGGTCACGCTGACTGCGCTGACCTGCTCTTGGCATTCCATCGCACGTCAGCAGTGGCCGTTTCTCCGTGACGTGACCGCAGGATTGTGGACAGAACGATCGACGCTTCAGGTGTGGTTTCGGGGCTTCCTGGCTTCTCCTTGCACCTAGAGCAAATTGGATGCGCCCCGTGGTCTTCGAAGCGTTGTCATCCCTACGTTGGACAAAAGTACCACGCGAATGGATGTCGTGTTGAACAAAAACTCTGTGATTGAACTTGAACGCGTTTTTGTTAAACACAAAGTAATGACGGGGTTGCAACCAAAGGGTGAAAAGTTGTGAGAAAGTCTCACCGCCACCTGTAAAGTTTCAACATCGGTATTAACATCATTGCATGTCACGAGCTTATTTAGGGGACCTTGTTACATTGTAATTAGGCTTCACTGAACTAACGTAGAGTGTAAAATAAATAATAAAATCATATTCTAGTGGAATTCGACAAGGGAAGTGAACCACAGATGTGTGCACGCACCGGCACACACGTGCACACACACGACACAAAACAAGCACACCCAAACCCAAACACAGACTCACATGCCCAAGCACGCACACGCCCATGCACATACACCAACGGATACGCACAAACGATACCGCACACAGACATTAAAACAAACAGGTGCACGTACATACACACACACACCGACGCAGACGGCATGTGCGCGCACACACACTCACACTCAAACTCACACACAGAAAACAAGCAAAAATACACGGGAATGCGCGCATACGCATACATGCACTTTCATGCACAGAGAGAGACTCAAACACGCACAGAGACACTTGCATACGCACCCAAGCACACACTATCACACATACACAGACAGAAATACACAGATGCACGTACATTCGTGCACACACGCATGCACGCAAGCACACACACCGACGCAGACGGCCATGCCCCCCCTCCCACACACACACAAACACACACACACAGAAAAGAATAAAAAATACACGGGAATACCTTCATAAAGCAACACTCACTCACACGCAGAGAGACACGCGAACACACACAGAAGCACGTGCACGCACGCACTCGTATAAACACACACACACACATACACACACAAACACACACACACGCACGCACGCACGCACGCACGCACGCACGCACGCACACACGCACGCACGCACACACCCACACACTCACACACGCACGCACACACACTCCTACGCAAAGACACAGACACACCAGCTGAGTTTCGCAGAGTAGGGCTTTCAGAACCCATGTTCGTGCTCAGCAAAAAAAATCGCAGCCTTTTACTTGATGAAAAGATGGTAAAAACAAATCTTGCTCCCATGCAACCTGAGTCAAACTGAAAGCCCGAAATCCAAACTACTTCGACCGTGTCCGAATGACGCGATCGGATAGACGTCGTCTTCATAACGCGTAAGAGAAACGTTCGCTTCAGACCACGGGAAGTGTTTTATGGTCCGAAGTCCTTTAGGGGCTGGGGCTTTTGGCGTCTCCTCTCGTCGTCGTAATCATCGTCTCATGCATTCACGGTCTTAAAACACCGGCACTCCCTTTTAAGCCTCGCGCTAGAACACTTTGTAACAAGTACTAAAAAATGGGCTGCGTATCTGCTCCTTTCGTTGCAAATGACGTCAAAAGACGATAGTCTTTATCGGCTTTTGCGAAGTAATTTGATTGATTGTGGGGTTTAACGCGCCGACGCAACGCAGGCGATGAGGCGCGCCGTAGTGGAGGGCTCCGGATTAATTTTGACCACCTGGGGATATTTATCGTGCGCCGAAATCTCGTACACACGGGCGTTTTTGCTTTTCGCCTCCATCAGAAAAGCGGCCGCCGCGGCCGGGAATCGAACCCACGACCTCGTGCTCAGCAGCGCAACGCCTTAGCCACTGAGCCACCGCGGCGGGTGCTTTTGCGAAGTAAATATCTCCATTCGCTTTACCGCTCACCTCTCATGTTGTTCCTCTTGCGTCGCGCTGCTCCCAAGGTAAAGACGCCAAATGTTTGCTTAAATCATTTTAAATTTCCCGCGTTCCACTGCTCCAAACCGGGTGTCTCGATGCGAACGCTGCGGTACGGCGAAGACGCGCGTTAATCGAGGCACCCTACTTCAAGGTTTATAGAACCGCGTTTCCCTACTCCACGTGCGTTGCAAGCAGAACGTGAGAACCATCTAGTGGAACCTTGCGGAACAGTTGCCGGTTGATTTCTTTAAACGGCGCCAGAAGCTATAGTGGCGCGGGCGACAGCAGGCGACGGCTGAGTGAATTCTTTTTCTGCAGTTGATGAAGTATTTAATTTCGCAAAAGTCAAGCATGTTTGAATTTTTATAAAGGAACACTGCAGATATCACTTCTGTATTGACTTGTTGTCTCATATTTGCGTATAGTCTTGTTCTTCTTCAACAATGTTGACAAGTATGAACATTACACCGGACCAAGACGGGTAGATTTAGCTGTGACTATATAAGACTATTCCGCAGGCATTGTTTTACTTTGGCCGGGTGGCTGAATCGAGTCACAGACAGACTCCCGCTCCCGAGCGTTCAGGCGCTAGCGTGCAGACGCAGAATGTCGTGCTCCGTTCAAGGAGCGGTTTTGGCGGCCCAGGTGGGCCGCGGTAACAGGAATCAGGCTTTTGCATCCCAGGAATACCAAGTCATTCTGCCCCAATTGCCAACAGGTACTACAGTTTTCAATACGGTCTTTCTGCACGCCGACCCGAGCGCAAGGCCATACCGCGTCGATGACTTCCGAGACGCGCTCCTTTGTTTGGGCCTGCTTCCGGATGTAATCGCTCTGGGAGCGTACCAAATGAATCACTGCTGGGCTGTGACCTTCAAGAACGGAGACGGTGTGAAGAAGCTGGTGGACGCCGCAAGCATCACTGTGAAGGAGAGACGGTGCCTCGTGATAGATCCAGGTAATCAAGACGTTCGTTTGAAGTTGCACTGGGTGTTGTACAACGTTCCAGACGACGCAGTGCGGGCAGCGTTTGCTCCTTACGGGAGAGTGACCGATGTGGCGAAGGAAAAGTGGCGAGTACAGGGCTGCGCCGAGAAAAGCTCGACGACACGCACCGTGTCGTTGAAGCTGAAAGCTGGCGTCTCCATCGATGACCTTCCCCACCAACTTCGCGTCGCCAGTGACCTTGCGCTCGTCGTAGTCCCAGGTAGGCCGCCTGTCTGTCTGAGGTGCCAGAACGCCGGCCATGTTCGTCGAGAGTGCCGGGTGCCGCGCTGTTCCCGGTGCCGTCGCTTCGGGCACGATGAGAGTGCGTGTGTGAAAACATACGTTGGCGGCAACGATATTTCGGAACATCTCATGGACGAAGTGGATGCCGAAGAAGCCGCTAATGGTGGAGGCGTGGAGGTGGTAACCGTGGCGGCTGATGCGACGGGCAATACTGCGGATGGCGATTCCGACGGAAAAGACTCTGGTGCGGTGCACGGGCAGGAGACTGTACCAACAGCTGAGGAGTCTGGGCACAACAGTGTTGTGAAGGGAAAACCTGCCGTCCAATCCGAGGAGAAGGCAATGCCCACAGGTGCTTGTGAGGGTATAAAAGTGCAACCTGTGTCCCCGGTCCCCTCTCCTGAGGAAGAGATAGCGGAAGACATGGACAGCACCAGCACGCTACCGAAGCGGCAGCGTGAGGGCAGCGACGACCAGACCAGTACTGGACTTTCTGCTAACCCGGATGAGCCGCCTCCTAAAGCGGCTCCCACCCGTCGCTCGCCGTACCGCAAAAAGCCCATTACGGCGGCGAGCAAGAACCCGGCGGCAACAGAACCCACGTGAACGTTGACCCAAGGACGGAAGCAGTTGCGGCGACACGAAAGACGGTTCGACCGACGTTGAGAAGGAGAATGTGCTGTGTGTGTGATTCATGCCCCTTCCTCCTCCCCACCCCTTCCTTTCTTTCCCAGCATTGCATTGGCACTCCTTTGTACTCAATCACTGGCCGGAAATTTTGTATGTACTGTGAAGTTCATTTGTTCTTGCTTGTAAATGACAACTGCGACAGAAACAGTATTACGCATTGGTACCCTTAATGTCCGAGGGCTGTCTGCAAAACGGAGACAGTATCAACTTAGTCGCCTGTTCATGGAACACGAACTTGATGTTATAGCTGTACAAGAGACTAAGATTGAGAGTCAAGAACAAACTGACCGGATGGTACAACCCTTTGCAGCAAGCTACAATGTATGTGTGTCTCATGCCAATGGCCATTCGGGGGGATGTGCAATTTTCCTTCGTAAAACGGTGGGAATCGTAGAGGAGACAGTTGTTGTTTGCGAAACGGGCCGCTTTGTTGTTTGCGATTTTTCATATCTAAATAAGCAGTGGCGTGTAATGTGTGTGTATGCACCGAACGACGAAAATGAGCGAAGGTGTTTTTTCGAACGCATTGACCCATACCTGAAGTGTGAAAGATTTATCGTGTTGCTGGGTGACTTTAACTGTGTTTGCTATGCTGAGGACAGATTTAAAAACAAACCAATTCGTGATCCTAGCGCACGTTATCTCAATGAGCTGATTCAGGAACATGGATTAGAAGATGTTGGTGCTGTTATGTCCTGCGGTAAATCACCGCGGTACACGCACCATCAGCAGGCTAGTCACGCTAGGCTAGATAGAGCGTACGTATCAGCAGAATTGGTACCAATGTGTGGTGAATATGAAGTCATGCCTGTCTCATTCAGTGATCATTGTCTGGTATATTTTACCTTAGGAAGTAAAACGAAACACTCTCGCTTTAACTGGGTGTTGTGGAAGTTTAATGATAAGCTACTTGAGGATGATTGCTTTCTAATCGGTGTCAATGGCCTTTTAGAAAAACTCTTCAAGACAAAGGCGAATACCTTCATAGAGCCATGGGAAGAGTTTAAAAGCGGAGTTAAAATGCTTGCTATTGAAAGAGGGTGCATCTTGCGGCAACAAGAAAGGAAAAAAGAAAGCGAGCTTAGACGTGAATTAGAGTTTCTAATAAGTAGTGATGGCTACAACCCCGGGATTTTCTACAAACAAATAAGGGAAGTAAAAGGGAAGCTCGAGATTATAGATCAAAATAGATACGCAGCTGCAATTGTTCGAGCTCGATCGGAGCGTTTGTGGATGGGTGAAGCCCCTACTAAGCGCTCCCTTAGTGACGAAAAGAGCTATGCTGTCAAGAAAGAAATCAAGCAGATTTGTCATCAAAATAAGCTCACTACGGACCCAGCCCAAATAGCAGGTGCATTTGTCGACTACTATAATAATCTGTTTGGTAGAAAACTGCACGTTGCAGAGGGTTTTAAAACTGAATTCTTGCCTCTTATGACCAAACTTGATGATGACGTCAAGGCGAAGCTCGAGGCTCCGATCAGTATAAGTGAAATTGAACAGGCAATAGATGAGCTAACCGGAGGAAAATCGCCCGGGCCTGATGGCTTGGGGGCTGCCTTTTACAAAATGTTCAAAAGCGAAATCGCCACGGCTTTACATCGATTGTTGGTCGACGCATACAAAGTAAACCGGATGCCCCCCTCCTTTTGCAGGACACACATTGTTTTGGTACCAAAAACCGAGGATTCTGTTCAATTACTCTCTGTAACATCTTACCGTCCAATTAGTCTCACAAATGTTGATTATAAAATATACATGAAGGTGTTGGCTAAACGATTGCAAACAGTAATGAATATCATTGTTGGCCCGCACCAAACCTGTGGGATTAAAGGAAGGACAATTTTCACTAATATACATACAATGAGAAACATCCTAGAGTGTTGCGATGCGGGTAATGGACATGTGGCAATACTTCAACTCGATCTTGAAAAAGCGTTTGACCGTGTTGCACTTTTGTATTCTGGAGTACGTGAATGTGGGTGCTGTGATACTGGATGGGGTGAAAATGTGTTATCGGGATTGCTTCGCTAGTCTTATTGTCAATAAGCAAGTTACGCCAGGTATTCAGCTTCTATCGTCGGTTAAGCAAGGCTGCCCTTTGAGTGCTCTGTTGTCTGCCATCTACTTGGAACCGTTTTGTTTAAAGATTAAGAACAGTGTAAAAATAAGTGGTTATAAGTTCTTTGAGAGCGAAGTAAAAGTATTGGCATATGCGGATGATATAGCCATAGTCTGCAGCGACAAAGAAAGTGTTCGAGAGGCAGTAAAAGAAGCTGGAAAGTTTTGTAAACATACGGGTAGTGCTAAAAGCTGGAAAAAGTCACTAGGTTTCTGGCACGGGGAGTGGGAAGACACGCCTGAGGTTTTTGAAAATATGCAGTGGACGTTAACTCCGGCCAAATACTTGGGCGTACCACTCAATAACTACAGGCAGCCTACCGAATTTTGGACGCTAGAAACAGAACGCGCAAGAGTTCAGACAACCCGGTGGGGTGGGAAGGATTTGTCGATGTTTGCACGAGCTACTGTGTGCAACTTATTTCTTGTAGCCAAAGTGTTCTATGTCCTTCAGGTGCTGTCCATGACGAGAGTTTCTGTTCAGAAGCTACACAGAGTGTTTGCGGTTTTTATTTGGGGATCGACTTGGGAGCGGACCAGCCGCTCGAACCTGTTCCGCGCGGTTCGAAAAGGAGGCTTGGGACTCTGCCACTTGTTTCTGAAGCAGATTGTGTCCAGGTTTTGTTTCTTAAGGGATCAGAATAATCCCTTTCTACGTACTGTCATTCAAGTGCGCCTTTGTGATCACATACCTGAATTTGTTGTGTCCTCTTTTGGGGGTTGACGAACGAGTCTATGTGGTTGCCTGCGCGAAGTTGTATGGGCGTTCAAATTATTGAAAGTGAGATTTTCGATTGAGTACTTGAGCAACGTACCACGCAAAAAGTTATATAAGGACCTCATTGATGTTATGTTACCCATTCCCCTATACAGGTCTATGTATGCAGTGGGAAGGGAAGGAGATGTGCTCCAGAGGGTAAAGAGAATGCCCGTGCGCGCTTCCGTTAAAAGTTTCTTTTTTCAGCTCCACAGTGGCACGCTTCCTGTAAAGCCATGGCTCCACGAGAAAGGACTAGACATACATTGGAACATTAACTGTCGCATATGCTTAAAGCCGGAAACTATTGACCACATTTTTCTAGACTGCTCAGACGCGAGATTTCACTGGGACATCCTTCAGCGCACTGTTAAGAAGGACCTGCCCATAAACCCTTTCGGGATCCGTTTTCTGTCTGTGTGTGATACAGGGGGCGTGCCCTTCGACATGTTTATGTTGATCAGCATGCACAGCTTGTGGCGCGCAAGGATGGCTGACAGGCATGCCGATCCCAATGCGCGGCCCGCCAGAGAGTATTTCATTGAGAGTATGGTCAACATACGTGAGGTATACAAAGCGCATCGCTCAGGTCTCTCCTCAAATTCACGCAATAATAACAATAATACAAAGCGCTAAGCGAACCACCTGAATGGTTACCAATGCTTGATGACCTTGTTCAACTGAAGAGATTTTAAACTTGTGTTTATCGCAAAGGTGGCGAATGTTATAAAATTACTGTAACTTAGTTTTTCGTTTGAGACAAACCGTAATAAAGAGAAAAAAAAAGAGTCACAGACAGACAGACGGACAGACACACAGACATACAGACAGACCAAAATTTCTGGGTTTAAGTAGCCCAAGAAAGACCATCGTCTTTAAAAAAACACCGGGACATCGCTTACGCCTTGCGGTGAAACACTTCGTAACCCCTATTTAAAAGCACCAGGCACACTCGTTTACGCCGCGCGCGAGAATGCTTCGTGCTTAAAAGAAACCATTGTCATGCCACGAGAGCACGAGCTTGTTGGGGCGGCACCCACGGTGAGCTTTACAAGTCTTCCGGTCCCCCGACGTCATCAAAAAAACATCCCCCTCGCGAGGGGCACGATCAAATGCAGAGCATTTCTGCGGGGGGCGCGCCTGCAAGTCGTATGGATTACGTATTGGTTGTTGTTGTAATTGTTGTCATCCAGCGTAGACATTGTCGATGAAGTCGCTGGTGAAACGTGCCGTGAACCCCCTGCCGCGGCTATGACGCAACGTGGAGCGGCTATGACGCAACGTGGCGCGGCTATGACGCAACACAATCCAACACAATCCACTTTAATCCAATCCAATCCAAACCAATCCAAGCCAAGCCAAGCCAAGCCAATTCAAGCCAATCCAATCCAATCGAATCCAATCCAATGCCCCTCGCGAGAGAGTGTTATAGCGCCAAAATCGCGCCACCACACGAACGCGTGATGTTGACGTCACGATCACGCCACAGATGTTAGCGACTGGAGCACGCGCGAACGACATATGTGGTTTAAACGAGAACCGACCGCGGCGAGAGAGCGCGATTCGAGCGGCCCCACCTGTTCTTGCGCGCGAACCGACTGTTGATCAGCGCGAACCCAACGCGGCGAGAGAGGGTGTTGCGTACGTCCCCACCTGTTGTGCGCCCGAACCGAACGCGGCGAGAGAGGGCGTTGCGAGCGGAGAGAAGGCGAGGAGGACGCGGGGGAGAGGGCGCACCTGTGGCCGACGGTTGAATGAGTCAAGGATATAAGGCGTGTTCGTAACCTTCCATTCTGTGTCGGCTATATGGTGCAGTGGGTAGAGTACCATGTTCCTACGTTCCGCCCGCAGAGTCGTTGGTTCGAAACCTGGCGCCGGTAAGTATTATTTTAAATGCAGAGCATTTCAGTAACTCACGATGTCACCCGCGTTGGCGTCCGAAGTCCGCATCGCTCCCCCTACATTATATAAAAAGTAATACTTACCGGCGCCAGGTTTCGATCCCACGATTCTGCGGGCGGAATGCAAGGTACATGATGCTCAACCCACTGGGCCACAAAGCCGACACAGAACGGAAGGTTACGAACGCGCCTTATATCCTTGACTCATTCAACCGTCGGCCACAGGTGCGCCCTCTCCCCCGCATCCTCCTCGCCTTCTCTCCGCTCGCAACACCCTCTCTCGCCGCGTTCGGTTCGGGCGCACGACAGGTGGGGACGTGCACAACACCCTCTCTCGCCGCGTTGGGTTCGCGCTGGCATTGGATTGGATTCGACTGGATTGGCTTGGATTGGATTGGCTTGGCTTGGTTTGGATTTGGATTGGATTGGATTAAAGTGGATTGTGTTGGATTGTGTTGCGTCATAGCCGCGCCACGTTGCGTCATAGCCGCTCCACGTGGCGTCATAGCCGCGGCAGGGGGTTCACGGCACGTTTAACGTTTCACCATCGACTTCATCGACAATGTCTAGGCTGGAAGACAACAATTACAACAACAACCAATACGTAATCCATACGACTTGCAGGCGCGCCCCCCGCGGAAATGCTCTGCATTTGATCGTGCCCCTCGCGAGGGGGATGTTTCTTCTAAATGCAGAGCATTTTAGTATCTCACGATGTCACCCGCGTTGGCGTCCGTAGTCCGCACCGCACCCCTCCCTACTATATAAAAAGAACTATACATGGAAACAAGAATACGTAAAAAACAGATCACTACACAAATCAAGGAACCGTTTCTTCGGTTTCTTTTTCCTTGGCAGGCCAACACTATATGGTAGGGAGTATACATACCTCAATGCAGTGTCGGCAGGTGAGTTTAGATGGGTGGGGAAACGTGAGAGTACGAGGAAGGTATTCTTCACTAAACATGATGCCTCAGCTATGACGAAGGCACCTGTTTTAATGGAACGGGACCGTCTCTGTTTTAAATGCAGAGCATTTCAGTAACTCACGATGTCACCCGCGTTGGCGTCCGTAGTCCGCATCGCTCCCCCTACACTATATGAAAAAATAATACTTTCCGGCGCCAGGTTTCGATCCCACGATTCTGCGGGCGGAACGCAAGGTACATGATGCTCAACCCACTGGGCCACAAAGCCGACACAGAACGGAAGGTTACGAACGCGCCTTATATCCTTGACTCATTCAACCGTCGGCCACAGGTGCGCCCTCTCCCCCGCATCCTCCTCGCCTTCTCTCCGCTCACAACACCCTCTCTCGCCGCGTTCGGTTCGGGCGTACGACAGGTGGGGACGTGCGCAACACCCTCTCTCGCCGCGTTGGGTTCACGCTGGCATTGGATTGGATTCGACTGGATTGGCTTGGATTGGATTGGCTTGGCTTGGCTTGGTTTGGATTTGGATTGGATTGGATTAAAGTGGATTGTGTTGGATTGTGTTGCGTCATAGCCGCGCCACGTTGCGTCATAGCCGCTCCACGTTGCGTCATAGCCGCGGCAGGGGGTTCACGGCACGTTTAACGTTTCACCATCGACTTCATCGACATTAGAGAGTTTTAGCTGACCGTCTTTCACGCTCCGCTCCGCTCCGATAGCGAGCGGGAGCGCCATTGCGCATGCGTGGCGCGCTCAGCCGCGAACGGCATTGGCTCCGGTTGTGCTGAGCGTGCCGCCAATACCGGAGCGGACCGTCGAAAACGGTTAGCTAAAACTCTCTAATGTCTACGCTGGAAGACAACAATTACAACAACAACCAATACGTAATCCATACGACTTGCAGGCGCGCCCCCCGCGGAAATGCTCTGCATTTGATCGTGCCCCTCGCGAGGGGGATGTTTCTTTTAAATGCAGAGCATTTGAATAACTCGCGATGTCACCCGCGGTGGCGTCTGTAGTCCGCACCGCACCCCTCCCTACTATAACTATACATGGAAACAAGAATACGTAAAAAACAGATCACTACACAAATCAAGGAACCGTTTCTTCGGTTTCTTTTTCCTTGGCAGGCCAACACTATATGGTAGGGAGTATACATACCTCAATGCAGTGTCGGCAGGTGAGTTTAGATGGGTGGGGAAACGTGATAGTACGAGGAAGGTATTCTTCACTAAACATGATGCGTCAGCTTTGACGAAGGCACCTGTTTTAATGGAACGGGACCGTCTCTGTTTTAAATGCAGAGCATTTCAGTAACTCACGATGTCACCCGCGTTGGCGTCCGTAGTCCGCATCGCTCCCCCTACACTATATAAAAAATAATACTTACCGGCGCCAGGTTTCGATCCCACGATTCTGCGGGCGGAACGCAAGGTACATGATGCTCAACCCACTGGGCCACAAAGCCGACACAGAACGGAAGGTTACGAACGCGCCTTATATCCTTGACTCATTCAACCGTCGGCCACAGGTGCGCCCTCTCCCCCGCATCCTCCTCGCCTTCTCTCCGCTCACAACACCCTCTCTCGCCGCGTTCGGTTCGGGCGCACGACAGGTGGGGACGTGCGCAACACCCTCTCTCGCCGCGTTGGGTTCACGCTGGCATTGGATTGGATTCGACTGGATTGGCTTGGATTGGCTTGGCTTGGCTTGGCTTGGCTTGGTTTGGATTTGGATTGGATTGGATTAAAGTGGATTGTGTTGGATTGTGTTGCGTCATAGCCGCGCCACGTTGCGTCATAGCCGCTCCACGTTGCGTCATAGCCGCGGCAGGGGGTTCACGGCACGTTTAACGTTTCACCATCGACTTCATCGACATTAGAGAGTTTTAGCTGACCGTCTTTCACGCTCCGCTCCGCTCCGCTCCGCTCCGCTCCGATAGCGAGCGGGAGCGCCATTGCGCATGCGTTGCGCGCTCAGCCGCGAACGGCATTGGCTCCGGTTGTGCTGAGCGTGCCGCCAATACCGGAGCGGACCGTCGAAAACGGTTAGCTAAAACTCTCTAATGTCTACGCTGGAAGACAACAATTACAACAACAACCAATACGTAATCCATACGACTTGCAGGCGCGCCCCCGCGGAAATGCTCTACATTTGATCGTGCCCCTCGCGAGGGGGATGTTTCTTTTAAATGCAGAGCATTTCAATAACTCACGATGTCACCCGCGGTGGCGTCTGTAGTCCGCACCGCACCCCTCCCTACTATATAAAAAGAACTATACATGGAAACAAGAATACGTAAAAAACAGATCACTACACAAATCAAGGAACCGTTTCTTCGGTTTCTTTTTCCTTGGCAGGCCAACACTATATGGTAGGGAGTATACATACCTCAATGCAGTGTCGGCAGGTGAGTTTAGATGGGTGGGGAAACGTGATAGTAGGAGGAAGGTATTCTTCACTAAACATGATGCCTCAGCTATGACGAAGGCACCTGTTTTAATGGAACGGGACCGTCTCTGTTTTTCATATAGTGTAGGGGGAGCGATGCGGACTACAGACGCCAAGGCGGGGGACATCGTGAGTTACTGAAATGCTCTGCATTTAAAAGACACGAGACCTTTGCAGCAAAGTTGTATACCTCCACCCCCTCTGATGATAATAACTTTATTTTGCCGAAAACTGGGTGAAAGGAGACGGTGAATTCCCTCCAATGGGTTCATCTCCGTTAGCAAAAACGCTGAGGCGCCAAGAATACACTTATACACTGCATGATTCGCCCATCCACAGGTTTCACGTCAGTGGAGATGGAGAGGTAGTCAGGTTACAATCATTTATACTCTCTACAATTTCCCTGGCGATACTGGTAACTAAATGCTACGGGTCTGCAGTTCAAGGAATCGGCCGCGTTGCTTTGTTTTGGGCAGTGGCAATTTCAGCGACAGTGAAAATGAGATAGAACATACACGAGTAAGCTTCGGCAGGGCCGTAGCGAGAAATGTTTTTCGGGGGTTGGGGAGGGGGGGGGGATTATGGCTTATGGGAAAGGAGAAGATTGGCCGAAAGGAACACGAGCCCTCGTGCACACTCTGCCTGGGGATTTTTTTTTTTTTTTTTGGGGGGGGGGTAAGGGAAGTGGGCTTTGTCTCTCTGGCTACGTCCCTGGTCGTGGCCTCGTCCCTGGTCCCTGATCTTCGTCTGCATCCCTTTCCTGGTCTGTCTACGCCCCTGGTCCTTCTTTGTATTTGATATATTGAGTCTTTGAGCAATAATCCTGTGTTTCTCTCCTCTTGTCTTTTGTTTCTAAAGGCGCATCCTAGCCACAGTGAAACTCATAATAGTGTTGCAGAGATAGCACGTCTTCCGTTGCCCGATGCGCTGCGGCATTCCCCTCACCATTTATGGAATAGCTGCCTGAACCCATCGAGTGAAGTCGTCGGAGGTAAGGATGCATTATCGTCTCGTTTGCCCATCGTGTGGGTCGGCTTTGGGGAACAGCACTGTGGATCTATCCACCACACCTGTCTGTTGTAGGAATCGCAGATACCTCCCTTCTAAGAGTTCAAAGTTCGGAAGGCTCCGAATTGTATGAGGGCCTTCGTCACGGCTTTCAGCACCAAAATCACTGGAAAATAAAGCGAGAGGCCAAGGGTCGCGACGCCCTGATGATACGCCGATATTTTATTTACAAGATGGCGATGTGTGGAACACAAAGCAGCTCGAGCGACTGCTGTCGAACTAGGAAAAATTCCCATTTCTAGGTTAAGAAATTTCCTATTTTTAGCGTTTTCCCCCGCCAGTTTCTTAAGAATCCCCTGCAAATTTACCTGCATTTTCTTTTTGCAACAGAAAGATCTTCAAGTGGATGCCTGTTCGGCTTTGGGCCTTGACCAGCGCCACCTATGCGTACTTTACGTAGCCTTCTGGACGCAGACGCCGCTCAGAAAATGATAGTTTCAGCATGAACTAAATGCCACTACTCTGAAGATCAGCAGCATTTGACTACGCATCTCACGCTCTGTATCAAACAGCACGCTTACTTGGCACGCTAAAGCTGGAAGTTAAAACTGCCTGTATGAAAGAATGGAAGCGGCTTAGATCCCCTATCCGTGGATAAAAGCAAAAGTTTGGCTTAGTGTGGTTAAGTTTTGGTTTCGCTTGGGTAACCCTTGATGTAGTTGTATGGCAGACCACAGCTCAACGCCATTCGGTGCCGTGTAACGCTCACAGAAGAAGGCCCAGCCTCGCTTTCATTCTCGGCAACCGCGGCGCTTCTCTTTCACGGCGAACGTGGCGCTAAATGAGTCACATCGCCCGAGACGCCTCGGCGGCGCATGCGTGAGAGTATGCGGGTTTGGTCGGATCTCGATCAGCTGAGCGGCCGCTCCGACGCCGCGGTGACGGGAGCGGCCGCGATGTCAGCAGAACCTTGTGCGCAGCGTCTACAGCGGGCCCGGCGGATCACGCGATGCACTTCGAGGGGTGTGTCGCCGGCGATGTGTCATCGGTCAAAAGGTCAACTTGCGGATCCTCCGCGAAACCGCTGGACGAAAGTAGTGAAGTTTTGGTTTAAAAAGAGCAAGACATTGTTGGGTAATAGAGGTAATTTTAGCTCAGCGCCGGGACTGTTTGCGCGTTCTCTTGCTGACAGCAGGCGGACTAAGGCGCACACGGAATACATTTTTGTACATTGCCCAGGGGAACATCCGAACAAGCTTCAACCCTGAAGAAGCCACCGCTCCACGGTTTACTAGCTCTTTCTCATGAAGTATTCTTTCCTCTATGCTCCCTCATTTTTATGATCAGGATTGCCAGCGGTTTTGTACCACTGGCTTGCGCAGCGCGACTCGGGTTTGAACATAAGTGCGACGAAGTGTTCAGGAAAATTTTGAAAAGAAA
Organism: Haemaphysalis longicornis; assembly: GCF_048455015.1. Taxonomy (NCBI): domain Eukaryota; kingdom Metazoa; phylum Arthropoda; class Arachnida; order Ixodida; family Ixodidae; genus Haemaphysalis; species Haemaphysalis longicornis. The sequence goes on along the minus strand of NW_027526203.1, from coordinate 13,360,547 downwards.
CCAAAGTAATAAATGATGCGAGGCCTATTTTACTGGCTATTTTACCAGCAGAGCTGTTTAGGTCGACCGTTATCCGTGCGTCGCACGAAAAACCCCGCAGAGCGATGACGTCCCGTCGCGTTGCCTAATAACCCCTGGCGCAGCTGTACATACCTTAGCGCTCGCTTCGCTAGTCTTAGCATGGCTCCGCCGAGCTTTACCGCCGGCCGTGAGCCCATGACTCCACTGCGCAACATATGTTTTAAACGTTCGTGTACAGCGGCGTCGCCCAAGCTTGTGCATGGGACGAAGGGAGAGGGGACGCCAGCTCTGCTGTTTCTCCATCCTTGCACCACTAGTGCAAGCTGCACCAATTAATTCCCTGAACCTATTGAAGATTTCCTCTTTCTCATTTAGCCAAAATTACAGGCGAAAATTTCCCGAATAGAACATCAATGGAAGATTATAAAAATTCTACAAAGTGTTCATTATCCTCACAAGTGTTAGGGCGCATTCTCGAAGCCAAAAGGAATATTCTTAATTTTATAAAGGCCTTTAAGTGTAGCGAAAGCTCTTTCCTAAATCCTACTATTCTTCATAAATTTGGTAGTAACCAGATGGGGAGTCTCTGGATGGGATAACATTGACGTAGTGAGGACCGTCAACCCTGTTTGTCACGCGTGGCTAGGAACAAAGGTCAGCTGTGTGTATCTGGTTGCCTCGTCGGAAATGCACGCTGAATGACCAGCTGCCATTGTTCAATTTAAGCATACCTACGGGTAGAGCTCCAATACACCAACTAGCTCAAAGTCCTTGTGGAGCACGGGATGTGTCTTTTGCTGAATGACAAGCTCTTCAATACTTGATGCATGGTGTGGATGGCTGAGGTCATGTCGGTCGTCAGTGATGTCGGCAGGTTCTAAGCAGCAGACGTCTAGCCAAGAGGATGACTATCGAATTCGTATGTGCCTCGATGGGATGTCAATGGCAGTGGCTTGGTGTTAAGACGATCGACGGCAACATTTTCAATGCGCCTTAATGCGACTCCATTAATGGCTGATTGAGCAGAAAAGCCACCGTCCGGCGTCAGTAGCAGCGAACGGGTACTAAACTGGCGGAATACACGAAGAGAAATGGCACACATTACCTCAGTTGAAAGAAAATTAGGACCACATCGGATTGAATCGGCACCCAAGCCAGGGCCTCCAGGATAGGAGTCAAGCATGCATCGAAGACACCACGACAGCTCTAGCCGACTAAAGGCGGACTTAAACAGTGCGTTGTTGGCTATGACCTAGAAAACGTTAACTGGTACACGCCATCCTACCCGACTTACAATGAGTTTGATATTGCTTGGCATGTTGTTAGTTTCAACAACAATATAGCAGCCCGTGAAGTATTAATGTATGCATAAACACTTTTGCCAAAATGGACACGCAATCACCGAAATTAAAACGCAAACCATCGATCGACGAGAATAAAGCCCTTTCATTTCGGTGAGCTTTCCCCGAACTCATATCTTTGGCATACGTCATTGTAGATCATTCTGCTGCGATTGTCTTCAAGAGTGGATATTCCCTCTCCGCCAGGACGTCCAACACCACACAAAATAATTGAGATGTCGACCACCGCCCCATGCGTGGACGTGCGATCCTCCACATGTGGGAAGCTCGCCGCAGTCTAATTAAACGCTGGCGCAAACAAAAGCTCAACCGTAATAAAAAAACGCATTGCTAAGCTTACAGAGAAAGCGGCGCGCTATGCCGTCTCATTGTGCAAGAAAACTGGCTCGCCCTCTGCGACGGTATGCGTTACTCCCTTAGCACTTCCAAAACGTGGAAGCTGCTGTGCTTTCTTATAGACCCCGGCAAGAGCAAGACGAAATCCCAACGCACAATGGTCAGAATTCTTGATCAACACTCGGGAAACACGCGAAACCTGCACGCCACTCTTACTGCCCGCTATCTTCCCACTCACCCTACGGAGCCCCTTCCCCCATACTCTGGAAGCTCCAACGCGCTTCTGGACGACGATATCCATCTGCATGACGTTACGGCCGCTCTGGACAAGCTTCACCCCAATACGGCGCCCAGAATGGGCCAAATAATGAACACGGGCCTGGCTAACCTGGACACCCGTTCCCTGCTTGAGCTAACGGATTATCTAAATCACATCTGGCTTACCGTCTTACTCCAAGATGAATGGAAAACAGCGGAAGTCAGGCTCGTACCTAACCTGGCCAAACCACCGACTACTGATAACCTTCGACCCCTTACATCATGTGTAGGCAAATTGTTGGAGCACATGGTTTTAAACAGGCTACAAACGTACCTCGAAGATCACGATAAGCTACCTACGACCATGTTTGGCTTTCGTCCTCGTCTGTCTACGCAAGACATTTTACTCCAGCTCAAGGAAGAGGTTACGCTGCCTGCCACCTGCAACTCAACCAGAGCTATCCTTGCGCCGGACCTCAAGGGGGCGTTTGACAATGTTAAACACGCCACAATCCTCTCGCAACTAAATACTCTCGACTGCGGGCTTAGAATGTATCAGTACATAGGAGATTTCCTCAGAGGTCGTAGGGCAATACTTTAAGTGGGAGGCCTAGCCACAGATTCCATCCTGCTGCGCAGCCGCGGCACACCACAAGGGACAGTGCTCTCCCCTTTGTTGTTCAATATTGCGCTCATCGGTCTCCCTCCCTTATTGTATTCTATTCCGGACATACATCACGGCTTGTATGCAGATAACATCACCATCTGGTCGAAGACAGGATCTCTAGGCGAGATAGCGGAGTGCCTACAAACTGCAGCCAACACGGTATATCATTACGCGATGTATTGCGGCCTCCAATGTGCTCCACAAAAATCGGAGCTCCTCCTTGTTTGCACAAGAAAGAAACTCCTCCATAGGCCTCCCACTGTCACCATCCACATGGAGGGCCACAGCACCGTTCCCTCCTCGCATATAAAGATCTTTCGTATGACCTTTCAAGCCGATCGAACAAACTCCATCCTAATAAATAGGCTGAAACATACCTCGGACCAAGTCACATATATAATCAGGCGTGTAACCACCAAATCACGGGGAATGCGCGAGGAGGACACCCTCCGCCTTGTTCAAGCATTCATAATCACAAGAATTACATACGCTATACCCTATGCTATTCTCTCCAAGTCACAAATTGAACGGCTGGATATCATTATTCGGAAGGCCTACAAACAGGCCCTCGGACTTCCCGTCAGCACGGACACTGTGATGAAGTGCCGGTGGACGACGAGGAAGAGGAGACCCAGCGCGCAGCTGCAACGAGTGCGTGCGAAAACTCGAAGCGGGCCGGGCATCAGTGACGCCTGTGACGCGCTGGGCTGGAGAGCGCGGCCCTGTGATTGTGTTCGGGTGCGAACCTGGGTCGCAACCGCTGCTGTGTCCGTGAGCCGTCTGCCGATGATAACGACAGCCCGTGGTCTGGAGGTGCCTGGAGCTGTGCGAGAGGGCGCTGTGCGAGAGGGCGCTGTGCGAGAGGGCGCGGGTCCGGATTCACCTGGAGGTGGAACCCTCCGCTCACACCCGCTGCTACGCCATCGAGGCGTGACTCATCGGCAAGGTCCACGATGCCTTCGACGTACCGTGCCTGGATGCGACATGGCCTACAGCCGGTCATCGAGCCAGTCGCGCCGTGACGTCCTCATGGGCCCGGCACGCGTCGGGACTTCAACACCCCGAGGGGTTGCCACAAAACCCCGTAGGACGTTTCCTCTTCTTTATTGCGGACATTTTCCTGTTAGCCTCTTGCCTTTTTTAATGTTTATATCTTTAGTCTCGCGTCCTTGCTTCCGTGCGCTATCTTCTGCTTCTTCTTGCGTCATGCATAAAGCAACATTTACCCGCGCACGCACTGGCCAGTGACTCGTAACTTTCATGCGAATCCTGGGCCCATTCATTACAAAAAAGACATCCCCCTCGCGAGGGGCACGATCAAATGCACAGCATTTCCGAGGGGGTGCGCCGGCAAGTCGTATCTCTCGATCGCGGGACCCGTGTCGCCATCTTTTGGAGGCGCGGGACAACTTGTGGCGCTTTCGAAACAAACGAGAAATGAGTGAAGGATATAAGGCGCTTTCGGTGCATCGAAATCTGTGTCGGTTTCGTGGCTCGGTCGGTAGTGCGCCGGGCACCTTGCGTTCCGCCCGCGGCGTAATGGGTTCGAAACCGGGCGCCGGAAACTGTTATTTCTTCCTGGCTGTGGACTACGACAAGACGCGCATGCGGACTACGACAAGACGCGCATGCGGACTACGACAAGGCGCGCATGCGGACTACGACAAGGCACGCCAACGCCGCGTGACATTGTGAGTTACTAAAATGCTATGCATTTAAAAGTTTCGAGCCTGACAGGATACCTTAAAACCCGCTGACAGGAGTCAGTGAGCCACGAGTGCGCCTGTAACGTTAGCTGTAACAGCATGAATCTGGAAAAATTAATGGCAATGGGGACTCAGCTGGGACTCTCGGGACAAAAGCTGAGAGCGTGGATCGAGAGCGAACGTGCTGAGCAACGCGCCGCGAGAGGGAAGCCGGCCGAGAAACCGCTGAAAGAGAGAAGGAAGCCGCAGAAAGAGATAAAGATGCTGCAGAGAGAGAGATAGAAGGAGCTGCTACTGCTAAAGATCCGACTCCAGGAGGGTGGTGTACCAGCCAACCAAATGTCGCCGCGGGAGGTGAAGTTGTTGCAACTCCGCCTGCGATCAATCCGCAGAAACTGGTTCCTCTTTTCGACGAGAAGCGCGATGACTTGCACACGTACGTGCAAAGGCTTCAGCGCGTGGCAACCGGACAGAAGTGGCCTCAGGACAAATGGGCCCTAGCTGTACACATGTGCTTTAGCGGGGAGGTTCTTACCATCATAGGTCGTATGACCGCCGAAGAGTCCCTAGACTACGTCAAGGTCAAACGGGCGTTGCTTTAGCGGTTTCGGTTGACAGCGGAAGGTTACCAAGAAAAGTTCAGAAAGGCTAGGGCTGAGGATGGCGAAACCGGGAAACAACTGGCGGCAAGCCTTACGGGTTATTTGGATCATTGGATCGAGATGACGAATGTGCAAAAAACATTCGAGGCTCTTCGCGTTCAAATGATCGGCAAACAATTCATCCGCTGCTGCCATCCCAAGCTCGTCATTTTTCTGTAGCAGCAAGAGTGCCAGACGCTGAACGACCTGGCGGAGGATACAGATCATTTTCCAGAGGCCCAAAACCTCTCGAACGTTGGAAAGGTTTCCGAAGACGACCGCGATACAACGAAAGTCGTAATCGAGTCACGGAAGCAAGGGCCACCGAAATGCTTTCTGTGCGATCTCCCAGGACACCGTGCACAAGTGTGCCATGAAGCGTGAACCGCATGGAGCGTTTTCTGCTCGCGAAAACGCGCCACGCACGCGGCGCATGTAGGCTCCCTAGGAACCACCCGCATGCTGCGCGCGGCGCGGCCGGCGGCACCAACATTGCGGCGGCTTCGGCCGCGAATTGGTATCGGGAGCTCCAGCGACCGCTTCTAAGCGCTCTCTAAAATGCCGCTCAAGGCACGCACGAAATTGGTTGTGCGGTAAACGAGCTTATAATGTGGACGAAAACGGCACTATAAAACATCATCCGCACCGCTAGTGAAAGCGCCCATTCAATATTTGCCGGGGGTGGTAAGCCTAAACGTAACCGGCGGAGCCAGCTGGCCGTCTCGATCACTCCAAAACCGCCGCCATGAGGCGCGCGCCTCCCTATTGGCGCAATTCGCCAGGCTCCTCGCACTGCCGCGCGAGACGGAAGCTGCGCGCACGCGGGTGTCAAAAAATCGCGCGCGCCACGCCGACGCGCCCGAATCGCGTGCAAGAACGCACCATGCGGTTCACGCTTAACGCATTGAAAGAACCGGGAAGATGCGCTTCTTGTGGTCACCTCGGTCACAAAACCGAAAACTGCAGGAACCGTCACAATGGCAAAGAGCAGGTTGCGGCTTGTGCTGTCGCTGAACCTCGGCAAACTCCACAGCAGTATATCGAGCTCGATGACGAGAAGTGTGATGATAATACTGGAGTGAAATATTGTTTTGGCATAGTGAAGAAACATGGTTGCGTAGCCAAAGGAATGCTACTAGTCGAAGGAAGACTACTCGAAAGGCCCGTCCCCATTTTGCGGGGCACGGGTAGACACACCGTTCTTGTCCGACGTAACTTCGTCGCAGAAAATCAATTAACGGGAAGAACTACCAAAGTATTGTTCTAGGACGGAACAGTCAAGAAGTTCCCGGAAACCAAGGTCTACGTCCAAACCCCGTACTTTGTAGGCAAGGTTATCGCCGCTTGCGTCGATAAGCTGATCTATGGCCTCGTGCTCGGGAACATTCCAGGCGTGAGCAAACCTCACATGCCAGATCCCAACTGGCAACTCAAAAACCAAGATGGCCCACGTTTGGCACTGGCCACAACAGCCACCCAGCTGCCCACCGATCGTTTGGGTTCGGCTGTCGCCAAGAGAAGCAAGGCCGAGGTTGAGTTTTTAACTGTGCCTAGAATCAGTTGCGCTGATATCTCAAGACAAGAGCTGGCCGAGGAACAACGAAGAGACCCGACCCTCCGATGTTGCTTAAGGAACTCTGCGCCACAAAAACACGTGCTGCACTAACCTGCGGTCAAAAAATCTAATTCTTTTTGGGAGAGGGTCAGAGAGGGGATGCTTACGCATTTATCTTTTAGGCGGGCGATTTCGGCAGCTTCAATTATTTCTCTGGTGGTTTTATGCTTATTTTTTGCTATGGCTTTTGTTTCAGAAAAAATAGGGCTGCATCCGCTAACACTACAGTCTCTACAGTGGAGGCCCAGGTGGCCACTGATTGCCTTGGTTACTTTGTAGTGGTGCTGTTTGAGTCTTTCATTTAAGCACCTTCCTGTTTGCCCTATATATTGTTTACCACAGGACAGCGGAACTGAATAGACTACACCTTCTATGCAGTCTACAAACCGATTTTCATGCTTTGTTGAGCAAGACAGCATTGTTCTTGCTGTTTTGTTGACTCTTGAGCAAATGGCTGACAATTTATTGGGGGCGGAAAATACTACTTCCACGTTAGCGCGTTTGCCTTTTTTTTTTCAAGTTATGTGCAATTCGATGCAAGTAGGGAATCACAGTTATGTTTTTTCTTCTGTTTCGATCTGATACTTGTAGGCTGTTCTGCGTGTTTCTTTTTAATTTTTGTAGAAACGCTTCCGCTACGGATGATAGCAACTGGTTTGGGTACCCCGCTATCTGTCTGTCCATCTGCCTAATAAAACTGTCAGGCATACAGTGAATACATGATTTGTTTAAGGCATTTTTTAAGCACGTGGTATCCATCGACCTTTTTACCAGCTTGGAATGGGATGACTGAAACGGAAGAAGTGGCTTGCTGGCGCGTGGATCATACGCCCAGCAGATGTGATTTGGCGAAAACCGAAGCTTGAGGTCTAAAAACCTGATTGTTTTTTCCACTGGTAATTCAAATGTTAAAACAAAAGGCTTAAAACGTTCCCGAAGCTGGTGTAAAACCTGAAACATTAACTGTTCGAGACCCACCTCGTCAGTATTAAGAATTACTAAAAAAATCATCTACATATCGGAAGATTCTGGTTACACTTGAACTATGTAGTTGATCATGCAGCAGATTATCTAGGTGGGCTAAGAAAAGATCGCTCAGAATTGGTGCTATGCAAGACCCAATGCAAATCCTATTAGTTTGGATGTAAAGCTTATCATCCCATGTCGTAAAAGTTGAGGTTAGGTACATCTTTAAAAGTTCTAAAAAACCTTGAACTGACAAGCCTGTGTTATTTTGAAATGCTACGGAACCGTAATTGTCTATACAATCTTCAACACAGGTCAAAAGTTCCCGATGTGGCAGAGAGTAATACAGGTCCTTAATATCAAAGGAATGCCATATTGCTTTTGTCATTGCACTTCTCGAGAAAATCTATAACTTCGTCAGATTTGCGCACGAGAAACGGGTCATTTATTTTTAATAGATTTAAGTGCTTTTGTAAAAACAACGCTACACATTTTTGCCACGTACCGTTTTCCGAAACAATTATCCTTGGGGTATGTCTACTTGGTGCGTTTTCGCACTGAAAAACATTTCTAGGCTGGTGCGTTTGCTTTTCTCAATTGATTTAACTAAACCGTCGAGGCTCAACGTTTTACACAATTTCTTGGCCTCGGTTTTTACTTTTTGTAAGGTCGTTTTCTCCGAGAGAGTGCAGGCTGATGAAATAGCTTGCTCAGCTTTTGATTAGAACAGGCCTTCTCTTAAAACTACGAAACCTCCTTCTTTATCCGAAGCTAGCAAGGACAGCGAGTGGGTTCTCAGAAAAGACACCGTCTGCCTGACAGGTATATCTGGTTTCCTCTGTCTGCACTTCACAAGAACGTCCAGTCCTTCGGACACGCACCTGTCGGCCTCAGCTTCGGGAGCCAGTCCAGACACTTGTCTCACCAGGCTGAGCAGCTCTGGCACCGTCTTCTCTGGTTCGACGGCGAATTTTGGTCCTCTAGCCAGAACACGAAGTATGTGGTCAGGTAGTGTCACGTCGCCCACGGTCCTGATGCTGTTACTCGTAGCCTTAGGACGCCTAGGTGCAGATGACCGAAGTTCCGAGAGAGTCCTCAGCCACAAGAACTCTGCCGTCCTGTCCGCAAGGCTGCTGAACTCCCTCCACCTCTTGCCGGTGGTGACGAGTGGTGATGTGTTACGAGCAATGGTGATAAGAGACACTATCGCGTTAGTCTTGCTTTTCCTTGTATTTTTAACCGTGGTGGTATATATGTGCCCGAGCGGAAAAGAATAAACTGTTGTAAGTCAGCGCTGTGCGTGTCGTCTCCTTCTTCTCGTGTCTGTCAAATTTGCGCTGTTCCTCTCCTTCAAGTCATGAACCAACATGCCCAAGCCTCAGTCCTTGCATCCTCCAATCAGACGTGTTGTGCCGCCAGTACCAGCTACAACAGGCACAGCGCATAAACAAGTTGTTCTTCCAAAGAAACTGTGGGATCCGATCCTTTGAGCAGCTATTAGAGCACCGTTGAGGGGCACCAAGGTGTCCCAAGGACAACCCGCCGCGTTTTGCAAGAGTATTTCTGGCCTGGTCGGCGTCGAGACATGAACATTTTGTCAGAACGTTAGGGACCTGTCGGCATAATGTCCAGAAAAGAAAGACGGGATCTTGGGCCCAGCAGGAGGCATGCCAAGTTGCTGGACCCAAGGCCAGGACGCTCCTGATTCAGAAGCCCTCGAGGACAATAAGCAACCACGCCAACGCGAAGGGGCCCTTACCAAGCCGACGGTCCAACGACCAGGATGTGAGCCCGCGATCAACAAGGCATTCACTCAGCAGCCAACGTTTCTTAACAGGTTTCGTGGCTACCGGTCGACGAACCTAGAAGGCTTAAACGCGACTCGAAGGCTGAACGTCCGAAAATATGTGAGAGGGGAAGACAAACCTTTCTCAGCGCAATCAAGTGTGTCTTGGCCTCTAAGGCAGCGACCAGACCCAAACCACACCGTCTGCAAAGCGATGAAAAGACCATCCACAGCAGAATCATTTATAACTCTGCGCGCAAGAAGTTTCCCGTCGGTACAACGAACTTCTCGCAACTCCACCCTGGCTTTTTAACACTTAGAATATTTGTTGCTCCCCAATACTTTCTTAAACCAGGGGTTATTGTGATGAAGTGCCGGTGGACAACCAGGAAGAGGAGACCGAGCGCGTAGCTGCAACGAGTGCATGCAGAAAATCGAATCGGGCTGGGGATCAGTGACGCCTGTGACGCTCTGGGATGGAGAGCACGGCCCTGTGATTGTGTTCAGGTGAAAACCTGGGTCGCAACAGCTGCTGTGTCCGTGAGCCCTCCGCCGCTGATCACGACAACCCGAGGGCTGGCCGTGCCTGGAGCTGGTGACGCGCTGGGCGAGAGAGCGCGGGTCTGGATTCACCTGGAGCGGGCACCCTCCGCTCACACCCGCTGCTACGCCATCGAGGCGTGACTCATCGGCAAGGTCGACGATGCCTGCCCGTCGTCCCGTGCCTGGATGCGACGTGGCCTACAGCCGGTAATCGAGCCAGTCTCGCCGTGACGCCTTCGTCGACCCCGCACGCGTCGGGATTTCAACACCCTGACGGGCTGCGACAAAACCCCGTAGGACGTTTCCTCTTCTTATTGCGGAAATTTTCCAGTTAGCCCCTTATATTTTTTAACGGTTATTTCTTTAGTCTCCCGCCCTTGCTTCCATGCGGTATCTTCTGCTTCTTCTTGCGTCATGCATCAAGAAACGTTTACTCACGCACGCACTGGCCACTGACTGGTGACTTTCACGCCAATCCTGGGCCCATTCATTGCAGCCACAGACACACTACTGAAGCTCTGCCTGCACAATACAGCCGAAAATCTCATAGAAGCCCATCTTTCGAGGGAGGCTGGGAGTTACAAGCACAGAGAGGACTCTTCTGCCTCACCTGGGGCTCACATCCCCTCGGCAGCGTCCGACATCTGAAATGAGAAATCTCGACTACAATATCATGAAACAGCTGTACGTTTCACCGCTCCCTAGAAAGCAGCACCCTGTGCGTCACACTGGGCGCAAGGAAGCAAGAGCCAAGGCTATCCACACATACTACGGGAGGGAACCAACCACAGTATACACGGGCGCGCTTCCTATCCTGGCATAAGAGTAATGACAGCCGTGGCTGTCCAGCACAATAAGCACGTCAGCAGCCTAACCCTACCCGGATACGACCCCTTACAAGCGGATGAAGCGCCCATCGCTCTCGCCTTAACGCAAACTATAGTCAGCGTAATCATCACAGATTCGCAGCAAGCGTGCCCTAACTTCTCATGCCGGCGACTTCGCCGGACAACCCACCAAATCATCTGCCAGCGTTCACCAGACAGATCTATTATGATCATATGGGCACCCGCCACTCTGCCGTCCCGGGCAACGAAACCGCCCACCTGTTGTCCCAAGAGTTATCCCGCCGGGCCCCGGGAAGCGAGCGGGAGAGGCCAACCCCGCTGATCACGTATCACGAGATAACACATCACTACAAGTTGGGACGTATCACCTACCTAGCACTGCATAAACACCTAACGAAAGAGGAGGAATGGCAGCTCTGTGCACTCCAGACGAACACTTTCCCCCATCCCACTAAATGCCATATATTCGGCGCTTCGGCGAAGCCCCCAGGACGCTCTTTCATATGGTAGGGGCTGCGGGCACGCCCCACTACATTCGCGAAATCCCTTCATTTCTTCTCACGAGATTTGGGAGAGAGCTCTGACCAGCTCCGTCCTCAATGACCAGCGCCTGCTGGTGTTGAGGGTTGTTGAGGCGGGGAAAGCTCTAGGGGTCTTGGACTGAAGACTCCTCCGCAATGCTTTTCGCAATGAACACGTTTACTCTCTCTCTCTCTCTCTCTTTCTCTGTCTGGAACATTTATTTATTTTATTTATCGTAACATACTGTAGCCCCTTCTGGGGATACTGTAGCCCCTTCTGGGTAGGAGTGGGGTACCTGGCACAAAAGTATAATACACGTGGAACAAGTAGAAGCCAGTTGGCAAAAGCGTTCTTCAACGACTGTCCGCTCTTCCGTAGAGCAAACCACGCGCGGCCTACCCATGCCGCGGTAGAAGGTGAATTGCCCCACGAGACCGAGTGATCGCACTGGAGATGGCCCTGATAAGAAAGGTGATGCGGACTGCCTCCAATAGTGGCGTGATATAGCACGACACCTGTGTGCGCGCGCTCGCGCCATTTGCGAACGGCGAACTACAGCTTTTCTCCCGAAGACCACGTAGATGAAGTTGGCACATGCAACACTTTATACCTTGCCAATCCCCCCCCCCCCCCTCGAGTGGGTACCTGCCATACACTTCAAGAGTGTCATCATAGCCGTCGTCGTCATCGTCGTCGTCAGTACAGCACCTGGATGGAGTTGAATCTGCTGCAAGGCGTTTTGACGGACGCCACCACTGACGGGGCAAGCCAGCCATGCAGCCCTGTGTACCAAAACATAACCACCAAATGTATTGAAATTTGATGATTTCCACTCCAGTTTGAAGCTCACGGGCATTTCAGCAATTCCCATTTGGTTGTCATGTCAGCCTACCCACCTACAAATCTCACGTATCATTTGAAGGGTATTGGCAAGTTACGGCCACAGTGCTGGAAATAGGCTCCCGGCCGATTTTCTGTTTCCCGTTGGCTGCGACGACAACATACCCATTCGCAAAAAGCATTCTTCTGTGTCGTTGAATTGGATTTCATTTCTTTCGTATTTGCAACTGATTGGAAGTGCTTAGGTACCCCCGTTCCTTTTTCTCGGAGGAATCGGCATGAATTTGGAGTTCAAATAGGGAGATGTGTCTCCACAGATAGTTAAAACATGGTCGGCGGCTATCGGGAACACATCTAGGAACCGAGTAAGAGAGAGGAAAAACATTTTAGTGAGCGCGATGTTAGGAGTAGAACCCTTGTGCGGGAATTCATGTGTTGCCCTAGCCGTCGTCGCCGGTGTCACTAGGAAAGCCTTGTCCTCCACTCAACAGCTGGACAACATTGCCTGCCACAGCTAAGGAAAGTAATGGGTAGCGAGAAGTGGTCGGGCGGTTTTGTGAGCGCATTCCACAATTTTATATTCTGGAGGGCACCTTCTTGTGGACAAGACTTACCCAGGGTGGTGTACTGTGTTGAGAAAATAAATATCTTTGAACAATGTTACCAGTTTTCCTGTTTGCAATGGTCGGAGTGTGCTTCCTGGTTTTTAGATGCGGCGCATCTCTTGCTCTGAGGCATGTGCCTCCTTGCGTCGTCGGCGTCCGTCCGCACGCCACCTGCGCATGCGCGACTCCGTTCGTCTCTCCCACAGCTGTGCGCAACACTCTCATTCCGGCGCATTAGCATAAGGACAGCTGGCGCGCTTGGTTGGCGCGCGCTTCGCTGCGTTAACGCTGCGTTAACAGCTGCTCCGGTGCGCATGTGCGCACATGCGCGACTCTCTCCCGCGGTCTCCTCTCCTGCAAACGCTGTGAATATAAAGCGGGTATCGCTCCGCGGCGGTTCAGTCAGCGCTCGCTCTCGTTCTTTTCGAACATCGACGGTGAAACCAAGATTCGACCACTGCTGCGGACACCGCTCACTGTGCACTTTACTGACCATAAAGTCATCATTCCTAAATGTAATAAAGAGCAGGGTGGTGGTCGCTAAAACACGTGCACTCCCTCATTTCGCGTATGCATACGCCGCATCACACCAGGATTCCCTCGCGGGGAGATGAGGGCAATTTTTTTCTTGGGGTGGAGTGGGGGCAAGAGAATAGTCGTCTGGTGGTCCGTGATATATTGGCTGTTTTGATAGGTTACAAGTAGCTTGGGGGCTGCAGAAGTCTCAGGGGTTCGGTCGGTGAGTTCATGAACCTGTTGATTGGTGAAGTTGTTGCCCATTACACAGGAATCCGCAGATATACACCTGATAAGGACTCGGTGAGTAGCATATATGGTTGTGTTGATAAACTGATAAGCGAGATTCCCTTTACAAAGACGTAAGGATGCGCCAAAGGTTCGGTCTTTTCGAATGTGTCTTTCTTTCAGCAATTGCCTTAACACTATTCCGTCTGGTCCCATTGCGGCGAGGGGAAAGACCAGAAATTACGCAATTCCCATCAGGCAGCAGATGGGTGGATAAGAGGAACTAATTCGCTGCTTGCGCCTGTAAACGCGCGAGAGAGCCGTGGAAAAAACGACTCAGACGTTCGTCCCAAGGAGGGCCACCTGACAGCACCTGAACCGATTCGTCAGCGTTTGGGGCACCAGGACGCAAGTGCAGATGAAGCACACCCGAGGAGAAGTCGATCAGAGCTGAATGATCAAAAAGGAGCTCATGGGTTAGGGTTAGGTCAGCAGAACATCTTTCTTAGGAAAAACATAACCGAAGGGGGGAGCAGTGTCAAAGGGGGCGGTACACGTTCCCGCAACAGCAGATGTCTGCCTGTAGGCTCCTAGGCGCCGCGGAGGTGCAAACCTTGGGAAAAATGGAGAAGCAGGTTTAACTCACAACAGGGGTAACGGTGGTGTTGCGACCGGGCGGGGGCACCCGATCCGTTCTCCGTGGCCTCGAACATACGATGGGTAGCGTGTATGATGCGAGGTGCAAGCCGCTGTTGCAGCCGTGAAGAAGTCCAGAGCAGTAGGATAACGTAACTGTTTACTTCATAGCGAGAGGTGAGCCGAAGCCAAAAAAACATACAATGCCCCGACGGGCGAGGTTACAATACAGGACTCGAGCAGAGCGACCGCATGGATTCGCTGCTCAGACAGGAATGAATTTCAACGTTTGTGCTGCTTCCAGTTATACCCAAAAGCCACAAAGGTCAAACACCCCCAAGTGTAACACGCCACGAACATCACAGACGCCCACACGCTCTTTCCATAGTTCATGATTCATTCATGGGTTCGCCCCGCGTGGCGTCCGAGAGAGGGGAGAGAGTGTCCTTGAAAGGTGCCGGGGTCGCGCTATGGAAGGTTGATCGCGCCGATAGCGAAACGTCTGAGCCGGGTATGTCGGGGCGTGACTCACCGACGCGCAGGTGCCTGAAGGGTGTGGCGAACGTCGTGGCTTCGCACGTGGAAGCTGATGCGGGAAAACACGTGGCGGCTGATGCGGGAAAACACGTGGCGTTGGCCGATTCGTAACAGCTTCTCCGCCGGGGGTCCGAGATCCCGATGGATAAGGGTCTTCAACCGTTGTCCGGAGGGATGCTTTCGAAGTGAAGTGCTCAGCAGACGCTCGACTCCAGGCCTGGGATGTACGACACCGTGCTGGAGCTTCACAGGGCCGATCACTGGACGAGAAGTGGCTCCCCAAGAACGTCTCTGGATTGGTCAGGCAAGCAACAGAACAACACAGCAAGACACAACCGCATCGCCGGCAAGTGCGAAGACAAATCCACACTGAAGATCTACCAGGCTTTTAGTTGCGAAAAAACTACGCTAATAACTAACTACACTAGTTATATTTTCGCCCAGCAGTACTTTAGACAAGTGCACAAACTTGAAAGGTGACATTTCGGGTGATTGGAAATGTCACACACAAAAAAAACGTAATCGTAAAGGCGAAACCTGCTTCAGGAATAACAAAGAAATTTGAGAAAGTCAGGCGTCTACAGGCCATTTCTCGCGCCGAGAGCTGCGATTTCAGCTCTCGTCAATGCCCTGAGTGTTTCCCTTTCGGTACCGCACTTTAGGTGCAGCCGTTCTTTCAACGCTGCTGTGACCGCGTGAAATGACACCGGTCGTCTTGTTCGACACAGGTCGAGCGCGCGGAGGATCGAGCGGGATTTTCCCCCGTTCATACGTTAGGCGCGCACTGCTTCTAGGCGGCGTTCCCTCGGCGCGATGCGAGCTCACGGCTTTTCCCGCACTGAAACCCGCGCCACGTTTTTTTTGCTACCTCCTCGTTGCTCGCCTTTTTACGAACGCGTTCGGCTAGCAAACGTCGGAAGGCGTTTGCGTTCTCTCCTCTAGGCTGGTCGGTTCCCGACTTCGGTTCAGCCACAGGCGACACCGGAACCTCAACTAGCTCAGCCGATGTTGGCCTATCGTCGGGAGCATCAGCTGGGAGTGAAACGGGCACGACGAGCTCTTTAGATACCTTGTAGTTCCCTACAGTCACTACCTCGTCGTCCCTCGCGCTTTCAGCGAAAGCCTCGGCACGCGGAGACTGAAGCGTGTTTCCGTTCTTTATCACTGCCAGAACTACACTACATCCAGGTTGCCCTGTCTCAAAAAACGGCTGAGTTGTCCGCGAACTGCGCGCGTTCGGGTCGACAGCCGTTTTCAAGGATTCCCGTGATCTAGCGCACTTCGAACATGGCGACAAAACATCTCCGCTCACCGTAGGGGCCTTACACACAGTGTACTTACGCTGCCCTCCGTCGTGAGTCATGCCTCATCATCGCTTTCTGTCTGAGTTTCGCCATTCGTCACAGAGGTGGCGACCCTATCGTTACTCGAGCTCTTCGCAGCGAGCCCATCAGGTTCTTTCCTCGGCAGTGTCTCAAAATTGTACCCCCTTTCGCTTAACAGCTGATCTGACCTGTTCGAGAATAGGTACCTGTACTCCGGAAGAAGTTGTGGGGATACTGCTGCCTGCGTCACAAGTTGACCAAACGGACCTCCGATGCTGACCTTAGCAATCGGCAGACACACGTTTCGTGCACCTACGGCTGGCTTCACCCAAACACACTGCCCTGTTAGCTGATCCGGTTCAACGTACGAAGGGTGGACCATGTCTACCGGTTCCGCGTAGTCGCGAAGAACGCGGCACGGTTTACCGTTGACGAAAAGCTCACGTACGTACGGCTCTAGAAACTGCCTGCTGTCCTTACTCTGATCTAGTACGTGAAATACTAGTTTTCCCTTCTTACAACTGGCAGCAAATGTCCCGTCTCGCCGCAGTTGTAACACGCAGCCTGTCTGCGCGCTTCGAAAGCTTTCTTTCTGCGCTGCTCCTCAGCGTCTGCTGCTCTCTCTTCGTTATCGTGGCCAGTTTTTCTATCCACGAGAACGACTTCCCTTGCTCCTCCGTCTTCCCGGGGAGCTCTGCCTTTCGGCCCTGACTTATCAGGCCTCGGCCTGAACTCTTTTTGGCCGTCTTTCGGCCCCTGTGCACCTCGACGTGCGACGAACTCGTCGGCTAGCTGAGCTGCCTGATCCACAGTTTTTACCCCTGGCCTATCTTGCACCCAGAGTCTTAGGTTCTCTGGTAGACGGCGGTAAAACTGCTCAAGACCGAAGCACTCAACTACTTTGTCGTGCTCTCCGAAAGCCTCTGCCTCTTTGAGCCACTCTTCCATATTTGCCTTCAGCTTGTAGGCGAACTCCGAGTACGACTCGCCCCTAGCTTTCTCGGCTTCACGGAACTTCTGGCGAAACGCGTCTGCTGACAGCCTGTACTTACGCAGGAGGCTCGACTTGACTTTCTGGTAGTCCTCCGCCTCCTCCTTTGGCAAGCGGGCCATCACGTCGGATGCCTCACCTGGCAAAAGCGTAAGCAGCTTTTGCGGGCATGAGTCCCGGCTAGACTGGGCCCTCTCACACGTACGCTCGAAGTTGACCAAAAAAAGACCGATGTCTTCTCCAACCTTGTAGGGTCGCATTAGGTCACACATTCGCAACGTAGGTCGCTCAGTCGCCGCAGACTGCATGCTGCTGCCACTCTGACGTCTAGGTCGAGACGCCTCGACGTCTACACGCTTCATTTCCAGCTCATGATGTCGCTCCTGTTCTCGCCTTCTATCCTCGCGTTCCTCACGCTGGCGCACAGCCTCTGCCTCTGCAGCCTGACATCTAGTGGTCTCCCTGTCATTGATCGTCTCAATGCACTCAGACAGCTCGTCATCGTCAGCCCCAACAGCGAGTATAGCCTGTATCAGCTCTGGCTTTCTCAGCGCGTCCGTAACATCCAAGCGCAACTCTTTTGCAAGCTCCAACAACTGCGGTTTTTTCAATGCCTTCAAATTCATGGCTGGTCTAGAGTACTGCTTTCCCACTGCTCCCAAAATGTTTTGCGAGAATAACCCACGCGACAAAAACACACGCCCTACCAGCTATCCTCAGAAGCCTGGTAAAACTCAGTGAAGAAAAGTCCCGCACTCACCCTTGACCGCCGTGAATTCTGCGAAGTCCGAAGCCGCCTTGACGTCCGTGGTGTTGGGTCTCGCACCGCTGGCTCCAGGAGTCACGAAGTTGTCATCCGACCGCTGCCAACCAGTGTTGCGACCGTGAAGGACGACTGCAGCCGGGAAGACGTCCAGAGCTGATAGGCGAACGTAACTGTTTACTTCATAGAGAGAGGTGAGCCGAAGCCAAAAAAACATACAATGCCCCGACGGGCGAGGTTACAATACAGGACTCGAGCAGAGCGACCGCATGGATTCGCTGCTCAGACAGGAATGAATTTCAACGTTTGCGCTGCTTCTATTTATACCCAAAAGCCACAAAGGTCAAACACCCCCAAGAGTAACACGCCACGAACATCACAGACGCCCACACGCTCTTTCCATAGTTCGTGAGTCATTCATGGGTTCGCCCCACATGGCGTCCGAGAGAGGGGAGAGAGTGTCCTTGAAAGGTGCCGGGGTCGCGCTATCGAAGGTTGATCGCGCCGATAGGAAACGTCTGAGCCGGGTATGTCGGGGCGTGACTCACCGGCGCGCAGGTGCCTGAAGGGTGTGGCGAACGTCGTGGCTTCGCACGTGGAAGCTGATGCCGGAAAACACGTGGCGGCTGATGCGGGAAAACACGTGGCGTTGGCCGATTCGTAACAGTGGCAACGGTGGTATAATTCACACCATCTGCAAAGACGGCATCAACAACAACATCGAGCAAATTTTACGTATTGGGTACCAGAGAGAGGATCTTGTGTCAAAGTCGTAATTAAATGCCGCCTCCACGATGGCTAATGTGGTGGCACACAAAGGAAGATGCGAGGTGTCTCAGTAGGGAAGTCTAATTGCTTACATGGAGGTGCGGCTCTGGCTGAGAGGGAAATACGAGGATTGCTACTAATAAATGTGATTGTGAAGAGTGTTTCGGAGGCAACTATTTTTTGAGCGTATACCATGAGCGGGCGAAAGGTCCTTCGCGGCAACAGTTATAATTCAGACTCTGTCTAGCCGTATTTATTCAGTGTGATTCACAGTACTATAACAATCGGTCGGAAAGTAATCTTTGGAGCTGGGCATGGTGACAGCTACTTGGCGCCTGTAGGGGTGACCGATTGAACAACTGAATGTAACGTCGAGGTTAACGAGCCGTAGCCGCAGTAGAGCCTGGATAACAAAGGGTAAAGGAATATGGCTATCAGGTGCATGCTCTGAATCAGCAGCGCGTGCCTATCGGCCCCATTTCGCGTCACAGTACTGTTGTCGGGTATCTGATGCTCAGGACTCAGCATAGGACCACGAGGAGGCTGCGTATATAGGCAAGCCAGCTGAAAGATAGCGGATGCGACGGGCATCCGCTATAGAATGCCCACTGCTTAAGCAGTCGGCATTCTATAATAATTCCGTCTACCATGGGGTAGCTGTTGCATTAGAAGGAGGTTGAAGGCTTCAGAAGCAATCCCCTTGACCACGCACTCGATTTTGTCAGCTTCAGTCACAGGGCAGAGCGCGAGCGCGAAGCCGGCTGTGTGAGAAAAATATGCCTCCCCAGCACGCCCTCTCACTGGGAGCTGGCCTTGGGGAGCTCAGACCCCGTAAACCAATTTCCGCGCGTGACGCGGGATATACATATCCCGCCGCCCATCTCAAGGCCACACCAACACCACCCGCTCTAGCTAGTTGTACGGTCCTGTGTATGGTTCCCCTCCGCCTCCTTCTGCTCCTCCCCAATGAGTACACGACACGTGAGCGGGGCTTGGCCATTTACAACGGAAAACGAACGCCGCTTGAAATCGACTACGGGAAGAAGTACCCCAGGAGTCGCATCCTGCTCATGCCATATGTCTTCTGACTGGCACCTGAAAAAGCAAACCATTTCGTGGCTTGTACTCCCGCCTGCTGTCGATGGTGCCGCGGCAAACGAGCGGCTGCAGGCCTTTTCTGCGTTCGGTTGGTATCAAAATTCAGAAATATTGGAGGGGGGTCTTACACACCGAATATACATGACGGGCTATGAGGCGCACCGTACGGGCGGAAACGAATTGATTAAATCCCATAGGGATCTGAAACATGGTCTGATATTAATAACTGATATTAATAACTGATTAATAACTGGTCTGTGGTCTGCCGCGGCAGGGATGGAGGTCATGTCCTCAGTCTGGCAGCACAACGCTTTCCCACTGAGTCACTGAGTCATTGTGTGATTGGACGCCGCTGTTGGTGAAGTCATTTGCTTAGTTTCTCCGACAGTGGTCTTGTTAATAAATGTTACTTTGGAAGCATATGTCATGGATGTAGAAAATCGCACAGAGCATTTTCCGCAGAACAATGGCCCGTACACCTCGCCTTTAGCTAGTGCAAGGTCACCTGGCGCGATTCTACATTAGAAACCAAACGGAATAAAATAATCACCAGTACATATTTCAGGGCGATAGCTTCATTTCGGATGGTTATTTTCTAGTAGCTGACGAAGCGCACGGGGCACTTTGAATAATCTTGGTGACGGTATTGGTGACACGGCGGACTCCGAGCCCCCAAACATAAGCTGGAACCAACCGTGGCGATGTGTTGTAAGGTAAACGGCAGAAACCACAAAAGGTGGCTGTCGGAGCCCAAGTCAAGCTCCGGCGGATGGGCTCCCTGTGTGTTCACCAGGCAGGGAGCTGCGGGGCCTCTTCAGCTATCAGGGTAAGGCGGATGAAGGAAGTACCCCCGTCGCCTGCTTCTGTACTATGCTATATTGTATTTTCAACCCCCCCCCCCCTCCTCGAAATTATCGGGTCCTGTAACTTTAAAACCGCTCGCGACCATTTACCTTCGAAGCAACGACAACTTTGCTCGCTTCCTCGTGATGCAATCTGTGGATAACCAAACCCCCGTAGGTGAAAAAATTACACCATCTTCCCACGTGGGAACCCTGAAGGGATGCAAAGCCGTGGAGTAGTAGCCTGTTAATTGGTTGTTAGAGTAAAGACACGTGTAGTAGCGTATTAAATGTCTTCTTTATTGATCAAGTAGTGGGGATCAAGTATTGATCAAGTAGTAGCAGCGTCGAATCCGCTGTTCGACGCTGGCGTTTACGTTCGGCGTCGCGAGCTCTCCTCTATGCAGCCATGTCTTCGGAGGTGCTCGCGGTTCTGACAGTGTGCTGGCTGGCGCTAGTTGAAGGTGTACCAGCCAGTTCGTTGACGGAATCGTTGGCGTCCATTTGCAGTCATCGGACGGCACAGTACCGAAGAAGTAACTGAGCGGAGCGCGGACGGGTTTATTTGCAGAGCAGAGGCAGTGGAGAGGAGGCGGAGGGCGCATGTGCGTGATTGGACAGCTGGTGTGTAGAGGGGAGAGGAGGAGCAGCGCGCGCTAGCGCACAGGTGGTGTGGAGCAGAGGAGGGGAGAGAGAGTGGCGCTATCACAGCTGTTTTGGAGAGGAGGAGAGATGCGGACACCGGACGACGGAGGGTCAACGAAGAGATGCTTTGCATCTAAAAGCAGTCTTCCTCGTAGCAAAGTTCATCGAGAGTGTTGCAGGGAAGAACTACAAGGCAAAAAAATTTACGTCTGGAGATGTGCTCATTGAAGTTAGCCACAAAGAGCAGGCAAATAATCTCCTGAAACAAACCAGAATGCACGATCTAGAAATTAGTCACTCCTCATAGAACCCTAAACTCTTCTCAAAGCGTCATCTCCGAACACGATCTCATCAATGAAACCGAAACCGACATCCTAGAAGGACTGCGTGACTAAGGGGTCACAGCCGTCCGGGGCACCACAAAAAGGCGGGACAATAAAGAGATCAAAACAAAGCACGTAATTTTGACCTTTGACAGAACCCCACTACCAGAATCCGTGACGGCACGTTACCTGCGATGTCCCACGCGCCAGTATGTGCCAAACCCACGTCGCTGCTTCAAATGCCAGCGCTATGGGCACGGTACAAAATCCTGGCGCGGTAGATTAGCATGTGCGAAGTGTGGGCAAACTGACCATCCTACAGGCAACTGCGATGCTAACAACTTCACTTGTTCCAATTGCCATGGACCTCATGCCGCGTTTTCCCGATCATGCGAAAAGTTCAAACCGGCGATACAAATAATCACTTTGAAGGTCAGTGAGAACATCAGCTTTCCGGAAGCCCGGAAGAGGTTCGCACTCTTTTAGCTCCGGAAGGTACGCCGACGCTGCTCGCCGGGGGGCGCAGCGGCGGCACCTCACTCTGGCGAGGGCGTAATGCAGCTCAGCTGACTTGATCCCGCCCCCCCTCCCTCCGAGGCTGCCGTTCGCAGCCGCACTACAAGCATAAGAAGAGACCAAACATAACAGAACACCAACACGATCAATCACGACAATATAAAAGATGGGATATGATACGGGGATGGAGCAGAAACGCCATGTTGACGAGGCTTCCTCCACCCACATCTCCAGTCATTCCCTTCTTACACCATAACAACACAAGGAAACCAAGCAGAACACCAACAACACATAATCACAAACCATCAGGCGTAACAGATCTATATACCCGGTCAAGTCAGGTTTCGAACAAATCATGAAAGACAAGATCAACAAACCAAGATCAAAGAATCAAGAATCAAGTAAAGTACGAGAACAAGAACAAACAAGACAACACGTCTACCAAGGATCCAAGTCGACAGTGAATATCAATTTTTAGAACGAAGTGTTCTTAAAGTTTAGTGTTTGTTATTTTTCTTTTAATACTTGTAGAGTTTTCTGACTTTTCGTTTCAAACAAGGAAATTTTCCTTTCAGGTTCATAAAAAAAGCCCGCTGATAGTTTTCCTGTTCCCAGGCGGTAGTCGCTGATCTATCTTTTTCTTCCCCATTACCCCTTCCTTTTCCTGCCCCAACCACCTTTGTACCACTACCTCAACCCATATTTCTACCCCCTCCACTTCCCTTTCTCTCCCTGCGATACATATGTGGTGCAGGTTGGGAACCTATTTCCCTCTCACAGTCAACTAACCTCACCCGTCACCACGCCACTTGCCCGACCGGCAGTGGTTGAGGTGGCCACCCACATGGGTGGGAGCGGAGTCACTCTCGTTCCTCCCTCACAGGCCTCGAGCACACCCGAGAGCCTTGAGCAAATGGACACAGAGGGAACCCCATCCTCTCCAAACCTTCCTCCACCACCTGTCCTGCCCATGGCACCTGCGACGCCCTCGGCAGTGGTGGCTGAAGAGAAGGGCGCCCGAAAGGGTGCTTCATCTAGGTCGAGGGAGCCCAGTCTGTCGGGCAACCCCCAGAACATCTGGAGATGAGATGGACGTCGGGCCGTACCTGCCTGCATCGCAGCTCAAGGAAAGGCCTCCGATGTCTAAGCCAACAGAAAAGCCCAAAAAGCCCCCTACCAGAATACAAGCCCCGAGAGACAAAACATGAATACACACACACGCATTCCAGTAGCTCTGAAATGGCTATAATGGGAAGATAAAATGTCATCCAGTGGAACTACAGAGGCTCCTTAAAAATCTTGATGGTGTATACGAGTTACTGCATGCCAGCCAAACAAGATTCATGGGCTTACAAGAAACAAATTTAAACAAAAAAATACCAACTTCCTCAACAATTATCTTGTTTTCAGAAGGGACAGGGATGGCTGCCCAACTTATTCTGGTGGTGTGGCCATAATTGCCCAAAAATCTTTAGTCACTTTAGCCAAATCTTTAGCCAAAAATCTTTCTGCAATTTCACGTCTTGCAGGTCATTTCTGCTTGCGTGCTTTTTTGTGCGCAACCAGTCCACGCCTGTTCAACTAGCGTCCCCTCTGCTCCGTCGCTGGTTGATATCAGCAAATTCGCCCCTGAGCCGCCAACGCACAACGTCACTTCCACGCCCTCTTGGATCCCTTGGCTGTTCCCTCCGGCTACCTCATCGACACAGCCATCATCGCAAGCTCCGGATATAAGGCCATGGCCCTTCCAGCCGCACTTCAGTGGGCACGGGAGCTACCGTGCGTTCAGCATGGCTCACGTTCTGCACTTTCACGTCTTGCAGGTTAGTGAAAGGCATTCCTTGTACGCTAAAAAGAACAACAATGTTTGTCTAGTGTTGCTCCCGTGCCCACAAGTGCTTTTTGACTTGGTATGCGAGTGTATCGACATGGTTTTCCTTCTGTTACGCTCGGGAGATGTAGAGTCAAATCCCGGCCTTAAAACTCGCTCTAATGATGCAGCCTCTGGTACAGAGGTAGTCCCGACCGACGACACTACTGAAGTAACAAAAAATGCTGGAAGTTCCTCGGAATTCCGCGAAATCTTGCGGCTGCTGAAAAGACATTCAGGCTCCTTCGCTTGATCAGGCGGCAAGGCATGACGAACTGGCTCAAAATGTTCGCGAGATAAAGGACTGCCAGAATGACATTACGGTGAAATTAGACAACATGAGTGAAAGACTCGCCAACGTTGAAAAAAAATCGCTGGAAATACACAGCCTTTCCGCTGACGTGTCTGAGGCACGAACTGAGATTTTAAACCTAGCTACACAGTACTATTCTACGGCCTACGCCACAAACGACCTTGACGACTGTTCCCGTAGGAATAATGTGATTTTTCATGGTATCCCTGACTCTAAAGAAACATGGGCGGAAACCGAAAGCAAGGTTGTGGCAATCTTATCTAGCTGCACAGGGAACGTTTTCCCACAGACAGCATTGAACGTGCGCACTGGCTTGGCCAATACTCCCAATCTCGACACCGTCCTGTCATTGTTAAATTTAATCACTACAATGCAAGAGAAAACGTTTTTTCACTGCGCACTCAACTGATAGACCAGGAAATAACCATATCTGAAGAGTTTTCCGCTGGTACAAGATTGGCCCGTAAAAAGCTAATAGAATTCGCTAAATCACAGCCTGGTTCTCCCGCTTTCCAGCTCAAATACAAACAGTTGCATACGAACAAAAAGCGATATGCTTACGACACGCTAACTGCCACGATCAAAGAAGTCGACGACAAACCTCAAGTTTCCATTACTAACCACTCGGCACAAAATATATCTCCAAAATCAGGGCAGCCATCTTTATAGCAAACACCGAAGCGTCACGGTGCATGCTCGTCAAACTTATCTGTTCTTTACACTAACATACGTAGTGTAACAAACAAGCGTATCGCTCTCAATTCTATCATTGACACATGCGATCCTGATATCTTAGTTCTGACGGAAACCTGGCTGAACCGCAACATTCTTGACACCGAGATCTTTGATCGACCTAGCAGTTACAGATTATATAGATGTGACTGCACGCAAAGGCATGGAGGGGGAACACTTATCGCTGTAAAAAGTAACATTACGTCATCACCAATACACATTTACTCGTCTCTCGAAACAAATAAGGTACTCATTGAAACTGGTAGTAGCAAAATAATATTTCGAGTATGTTATAGGTCCCCTAGTGCCCCAGCCGCGTTTACTGACGACCTACATGACGTAATTAATACGGTCATCACCCGCTTTCCGACTTCTCCAGTTTTAAAGCAAAGCTTTCTACCTCTACCCCCCAAGGGTTCTTTTGCGACCGTTGGTGTCACCAGAAAACTCCAGCGAACAAATAAAAGTATTTACTGGCACTGCCGGGAATCGAACCTGGAACTAACAGACTAACAAAGCTAGAGCCCGTTGTCTTACCGATTTAGCTACGAGCCCACACGAAAACAGGGAAGACGGGTGGTGTACTCACCAAGCACATCTACGGGTTTACCCCCTGCGTTCTCGCTGAATGCCACGTGAAAGTGTCACGCGACCACTCACGCCCGTCTAGCGGCCCTGTGCGCACCTTGCTCATGTGCTAAGAGTTACAAAAATTAAAGGAAGCTCACACCAATGCATGAAATCTCAATTCTAGTACGCCAATGTGCTAAAGCATGAGCATCGAGTGTTGACGTTAAAAATCACAGCTCCTTGTCGTCCGTCCTCACGCCAAACCTAGGAATACATTCAAATACTCCTTGATGGCCAGGGCATCACTCCAAGCCCCAGCATCAATATCCTGGGCCTACATCTCGAGGCTAACACCAAGAGTGACGTCTCCTTGCAGCGCCTCAAAAACAGCATTAATCAAATCATACACATGATCAGGCGAGTTGCCACCAAGAAGCGAGGCCTAAAGGAATCCGGTACCTTTCGATTAATTGAAGCTTTTGTCCTCTCGAGAGTCACTTACGTACACCCCTGTCTTCTTCTCGACAAGGAAGACATAGAGATGCTTTATATAGTGATTAGAAAGGCGGTGGAGCAGGCCATTGGTCTTCTCATGAGTGCGTCCACACAGAGGCTGCTTAGCACGTGGTTCCAACACGGTGGAAGAGCTGATAGAAGGCCATATTTCTAACCAGAAGGTCCGATTCAGAACTGCGGTGGGTAACCGCATGCTTCGCCAGATTGGCTGGGCAGCCCAGAATGTTACTCCGTTTGACGTACTCCTAGACTCTTGGCGACTAAAACTAAAGATGCTCCCTTTGCTTAGAAATATGAACCCCTCACATGACGAGGGTCACCAAAAAGCACGGGCTCAGGCGCTAAACGCCACCCTCGGCGGGGATCATGCAGTTATCTACACAGACGCCTCCAAACATCTAGGGCAGCAATACGCCATCCTCGTGGCTACCTCCAGAACCAACCTCCTTGCGTGTACCTCGCTTAGGACCCAAGAAATGACGGCAGCAGAAGAGGCAGCGATCACCTTGGCTTACACTCAACCAGGGGTTCGGAGGGTAGTCACCGATTCCCAACAAGCCTACTGGAATTACCAGTACTGCGCGTGCTATAAAGCACTCCCCAAACGGTTCCATTCAGCTCATCTGGACACTTCTTCGCGCTTCATTGGAGGGTAACAAATACGCCCACCCAACAACCCTGCGCTTCTTCCCACAGCCTACGTGTCTTCACTTAATGTATCCGAATCGCTACGACGCCGAATGTAAATTTTGCTCAGAAGTAGAACACTCCGCCCCGTAATCGGGGTGTGCTACTTTAGCCCTGAGCGCCCTCCTTTCTTTCCGTCAACTACCCAACAAGAGCAATGGGAGATGCTGCTGTCGAGGCACTCTCTACCTACCCAGCTCCAGCGGGTGGACAGAACACAGGCCGCGCGGAGTGCATATAGGCCCCACAGAAGAAATCACTCACCAGGGCTGCACTCTGGGCCGTTCAGAAATCTGAACAGAAGCATTTCTTCCTCATCCTCCTCCTTCTCTGCCGCAAATCTCGTCGCCTCCGTCCGCGGCGCAGGGACGGAGAAGTCAGATCGTCTAACACCGGACCGGGTTGGAGCTTACTTTTTTTATAAAAAAAGTTTCCACTCTTGTGCTACACCAATACAACTCAACCAAACACCACTCATGCATCATGCATTCATTTAACCTTACCAAGAATATTTCTTTGAAGTAACAAATGGCGTGGTTAAGTGCATTTCACTTATCTCTGGTTTTACTATTTCTAGAGCGATGTGAGTGAATTTAAGTGACGTCGCGTGGGTAATCGTTATGGGTGCCGTTTACAGCTTTGCTTTCCAACCACATTCACGGGGTGAATTGGCGGGATTTTTTTTCTTCTGGGAGATTTTAATTTCCCCCAGATTCAATGGGCCAGCAATGTAGCCATTCCTCCATCGTGTCCTTCACAGGCCAAGGACTTCTTTCATATGTGCTCAATATTCAATTTCTCTCAAATTGTCACTGAGCCTACCAGGACATCCGCGACTGCTTGCAACATTCTGGATTTAGTGTTAACCACTGCCCCTGACCTTTCTTCAGACATAACATACATTCCTGGCCTTAGTGACCATTGTTTCTTGAACTTTACTGTTAGTGCCAATGTTAAACCCCCAAAAATACCACTAAGTTTATTAGGGACTACCACGCAGCTGACTTTGATGCAATTAACGCCGACCTTTGCTCATTTCTTGATGCCTTTGTCGCTAGCTTTGAAGCACGCTCCGTTCAGGATAACTGGGATATGTTTAAAGGAAAGGTTCACGAACTAACAAACAAATATATTCCCCTAAAAAAAAATTTCCAAATCCCAATGACCCCTGGTACAACCGGAATATCAGAAGGTTAGCTAACCGAAAAAAACGTCTTTACCGTTCCGCAAAAAAATCTCCAACCAATGAGCGATGGCTGGCGTATGATGATGCATCTAAATCATACATTTCTGCTGTTAAGGCCGCCAAAGTAAACTTCTTACAAAACACGTTGCCCTCTATGTTATTAGGAAACCCTAGAAAGTTTTGGAATTGTATAAACCCTCGTGACAGGAAATCGATCTCGCTAATAGATGGTGACGGCAACAAGGTTGCAGACGAGGATTGTCCTACAGTCTTAAATTTAACTTTCATAAACAATTTCTCTCACTCCTCTTTTACTGATGCCTATCAACTTCCAGAGATTCCCGTTTACGAATACTCTCCTACGCTGCCCCTTTTGATAGACCCTGCAGGCATTGTGCACATAATTAATTCTTTAAAAATGTATTCTTCTGCTGGCATTGACGAAATCAATGCGAAGTTTTTAAAAAGCACATGCCAGTACTCTTCGATATTCCTTGCCAAGCTCTTTCAACAATGCTTAGAATCAGGATTATTGCATTTTGAGTGGAAGATGGCTAAGGTGGTTCCAGTCTTTAAATCCGGTAGCATTGTATCACCTAGCAACTATCGTCCGATATCGCTGACCAGTATCCCCTGTAAAATTTTTGGACATATCATTTACTCTAACCTTGTCCGATTTCTCGAATCCAATTCTTTCTTTCACCCCGCTCAACATGGCTTTCGTAAACACCACTCCTGTGAAACCCAACTCTTATCGTTCACCCAGAAAAATCATGTTATTCTTGACGCGCGTTCATCCGGAGATTGCATATTTTTGGACTTGTCGAAAGCATTTGACAAGGTGTGTCACCGATTACTAATGTTAAAACTCCGTAGCCTAAACCTCGACGGTAGTTTACTCAAATGGATAGAATGTTTTGTTATTAACCGGCACCAATTTGTTTCAGCTAATGATTTCAACTCTTTCCCTGGAATAGTAGCATCTGGTGTCCCACATGGTTCAGTTTTAGGCCCCTTATTATTTTTTATATATATTAACGACCTTCCTAATTGTGTCTCATCCCCTATTCATCTGTTTGCTGATGATTGTGTTGTATTTCGTGAAATAAAAAACGGCGCCGATGTAACTACCCTGCAGGCAGACCTAGATAATATAGCTACATGGTGTGATAACTGGCGAATGGAACTGAACATTTCTAAATGCAAGGCAATGAGAATAACTCGTACATCAACGGTAACTCCTATGTATTTTGTTAAAGGGATACCATTAGAACCAGTAGCATCATATAAATATCTAGGAGTCCATATCACTAATAATTTTAAGTGGGATATGCACATCGATTACATTACTGCGAATGCTAACCGTACTTTGGGCTTTATAAGACGTAACTTTTCCCAAGTCCCATCTTCCATAAAACTGCTTCTGTACAAAACGCTAATAAGGTCAAAGCTTGAATATGCCGCCTCAATCTGGGATCCTGAACTCGCTTTTTTTATTCATAAACTGGAAATGGTTCAAAACAATTCTACCCGTTTCATTCTTTGCAACTACACTAGAGCTGCCAGCGTAACTTCTATGAAATCAACTCTTCATTTACAAACCTTAGCGCTCCGTAGAAAACTTTCTCGCCTGTGTCGCTTCCACAAAATTTACCATCACCCGCTCTTGAAAACAGAATGCATTCATGCCCCCGCTTACGTGTCTGAACGACTTGACCATGCGCACAAAGTTGCTGTCCCCTCGTGTCACTCTCGTTTTTACGCTGCTTCATTTCTTCCACGAACTTCGACTGACTGGAACCGCCTTCCCGCCACCACAGCTGCTATAGATAACGTTAATAAATTTAGGTCTGCTATCACCAGTGACACTGAAACCCCTAGCCTTGTATAACGTTTTTTTTTTTGCCAATTACCCGTGTTGTATTTTTTCTAGCACTGTGTAAATCCTCTTCGATGTTGAATGTTATTGTTTTTGAGCCTACTTGAAATGTACATGTATTTTTCACTGCTCACCGTTTTTATTATTATTGTTATTATTCTTTGTACTTCCCACTCCCCTCTATAATGCTTCGGCCCTAAGGGTACTTGTAAATAAATAAATAAATAAATGTCACGCAGCCACTCTCAGCACTGTACTTGAGGCTGTTTTTTTTCATTTATTTTTATTATTTATTTATTTATTTATTTATTTATTTATTTATTCAATACTGCAGGCTTGACAGCCCAAGCAGGAGTGGACAAGAAACTACAAAATATAAGAATACTTGAGTCACAATTGCAAGGAACAATACAAGGTATAAAGATAAAAACAAAAAAACATAAAAGAAAGAACAATGCATTTAACAAGGGTAAGGCATCAGCTCAGCACAGTGGCATTTGGACTAAAATAGGCTTCGAGGGATTCAACAGTAGAAAGTGCAGAAACGGGTAACGAATTCCATTCTTCAATAGTTCGGGGAAAAAATGAAAATTTGAAAATGTTAGTCCTAGCAAAAAATGGGGTTAGAGATTTGTCATGGGTGTGACGGGATCTGGTTGAGAGTGAATTCACATACAAACTACTATCTATCCCGAGCTTTTTGTTAACCAGTTGGTGCAGAAACTTCAAGCGAAGAAATCTGCGCCTTAGTTCAAGAGTTTGGATGTTATTCGTGTTCATTAGTTGAGATACGGAATCAAGGCGGCTATATTTGGAATAGATGAAACGTACTGCTCTTCTTTGGATTTTCTCGAGATTGCTAATGTTAACTTTAGTGTGCGGATCCCAAATTGTGCAAGCATATTCTAATTTAGGTCTTATGAGGGTTGTGTAATCCAGGTATTTAACACGAGAGGGAGCATCTTTAAGTTTATGCCTCAGTTGACATAACTTACGGAACGCTGAAGCGCAAATGTTCCTGATATGGGTATTCCAGCTTAAGTTGTTAGTAATTGTAACACCGAGATACTTATATTCGTTAACCTCGGCAAAGGGATTGTTGGAAATCATGTAGGAAAACTTGAGGGGGTGCGTTTTATTGGTAATTCTAAGATAAACTGATTTCTCGTAATTAATTCTCATACCCCATTGTGTACACCAAGAAAGAATACTGTTAAGAGAAGAATTTAGGGCTGTCTGGTCATCTAAAGAGTGGATGTTATTAAACAGAATGCAATCATCGGCAAACAGACGTATTTGTACAGGTTCAGCAACAACATCAACAATATCATTACAATAGATCAGAAAAAGTAGAAAGAAAAAGATAAGAAACAGTGTTGAAATCACAACGATAATCTTTAAGAGGCTAGTAACAATATGCTCCAAATACATCCCTCCTGATTATCGGCTAACAAGTTCTGATTGTGAAACACTAATAGATCAGTTACCTAAACTATACATATTATTAGGTGATCTGAATGCTCACAACTCACTCTGGGGCTCTTCTCGCACAGATGAGCGGAGTCGCCTCAGTGAAAGTTCGTTAACGTCATCAGGAGCATATATTTAACACGAAACACCCTACATACCATAACATAGCACACAACACTTACTCAGACCTAGATTTAGCTATTGGCTCAGCCATTCTCTTCCCATCTCTGGAACGGGAGGTGGACACGAACCCGTACGGTAGTGACCCATTCCCCAGCTCACTATCACATATAGGCCGAAACATTTCCCCTTCTCACCAAATGTTCAATGAAGCCAGAGCTAATTGGAACACATTCGCAGAAATACCTAAACTACACCACACATCCATAGCACATTTACACGTAGAGGAGGCACCCCAACTGGTCACGGCGCACATTCTTGACGCTGCCGAAAAGTCCACTCCCCAGGTCTCCGGTGCCCCGCGCAACCAAAGAGGGGCCCTGGTGGGACCAGGACTGCAGGCAGGCACGAGAGGCCCAGAAAAAGGCGTGGGGTATCCTTCAGGTGCAGGCTGGGAACCTCTTTTCCTCCCACAGTCACATCACATCACCCCACTTCCGATAACCTGATATCTTTCAAACGAGCGAGGGCCCGGGTGAAGCGCGTGCACCGTGAGGCAAAGAGACAGAGTTGGCGCGCCTTCCTCGCATTCATAAACTCGTACACGAACACACACAAAGTGTGGACACGAATACGTTAACTCGAACGACATCAGAAACACAACCTTCCCCCGGTTAGTACAACATCCAACACGTCTCCATTTCAGCACACTACACCAACACTTTCATGTAACACAAAACATCCTGTGATAAGAAGTCCTTGCGACACAATAATGAGGCCACCTCCTCTTATAACACCCTCTTTTCACATGATGAGCTGAAGGTCGCACTCAGTGCTTGTAAGCCTTCAGCTCCAGGTGCAGACAACATTGGATACACTATGATACAACACTTTCACGCAAATACACTTGAAACACTCCTTCACATCTACAATAAAATATTTCTTTCAGGGCGCCTTCCAGGGTCCTGGAGGAAGGCCATTGTAGTGGCTATTTTGAATGAAGGGAAGGACCCTTCCTCTCCTGCCAGTTACCGTCCCACTGCCCTGACAAGCTTCCTGTGTAGGCCCTTCGAGAAGATGATAAACAGGAGACTCGTGTACTTCTTAGAGTACAACGGTCTCCTCGAGGCCTGCCAGGCCAGCTTTAGGGCGGGACGATCTATCAACGATCAAGTGGTTGCATTAGAGTCGTATATCAAAGATGCTTTCCTCCACAAGCAGTCTTGTATGACAATATTCTTTGATCTGGAAAAAGCGTACGATACCGCGTGGCGGTACGAAATCCTCAGCGACATGAAGTTCTTTGTCATGTCGTGTAACATGATAAACACGCTTGCCACCTACATGTTCATGTTATGTGCAAGAAAATGGCATGCCGCAAGGCGGAGGTTTGAGTTTCACTCTGTTTATTGTAAAAATGAATTCACTCAGAAAGGCATTGCCACCATCAATTTCCTTTTCATTATACGTAGACGACGTAGAATTATCCTTTAAGTCTTGTAACCTGTCTATCTGACAGCGCCAAGCCCAGCTTTGTGTTAACACGCTAGCTGTCTGGGCATATAGCAACGGTTTTGAATTTGTTCCGGGTGAGTGTACTTGTGTTTTTTTTTCGAAAAGGAGCGGCATTCGGCCCGATCCAGACATCAAAATCAACAGTGCCACAATTCCAGTCAGAAATGAAAAGAAGTTTCTAGGTGTAGGCCTTGACGACAAGCTCACATTCATTCCACATATAAAACAACTTACACATAAATGCTTAAAGGCTATAACTAAACTCGCGGTTCTTTCACACACCTCATATGGTGCTGATAAACAACTTCTTCTACGTGTTTTTGATGGCCTGATAGGTTCACGATTGGACTATGTAAGCGTTCTTTATGGGTGAGCACGTAAAACATCCCTCGTAATACTGGACCCAGTGCTTCATCTGGGGCTTCGCCTCGCATGTGGCACCTTCCACACCAGCCCAGTCGAAAGCTTCTATGTGCAGTGTAATAAATGGAACCTACAACGTCAGAGAGCGTACACAGATCTCTCTTATGCTTTTAAAATTTCATCCATGCCCCACTATCTTTTTAAGTAAGTTTTTTATGATAGATCACTAACTGAACTGCTAAACCGACCATCGTTCTCTGCGCCCTTCTCTTACAGAGTTAGAGAGGAAGCGTTAGAGCTTGTCTCCTTTTTCGATGCCATCGGAACATCTGTAATAGATTTTATAGCACCATGGCATTGCCGCCCTGTATCATGCGATACATCTTTTACCCATATAGAGAAAAACCGACCTCCCAGATGTGCAATCCTGCAGCACTTCTTGTGTCTGCAGCAGGAATACCCGTGTGCTGAATTTTATACTGACGCCTTGAAAACGCCCACTTCTGTGTCCTGCGCTGCGCATGGAACGGGCCTTATTGTGACTAAAACTCTGAATAGTAATACTAGTATCTTTACGGCAGGGGCTTATGGTGTACTTCTTGTTGTTAATCATATACTTCAACGTGACATTCCACAATCCATTATCTATACAGATTCCGTGAGTGTTGTGCGGACATTGTCGTCCAAAGTCTTCCAAAAACCACGTTCTGAATCTCATCGTAAAGGGTATTATGTCTGTATATTCCCACAAATTTGAACTGGTCCTTTGCTGGGTGCCTTGGCACTGTGGTATAGCCGGGAAGAAAGCCGCGGATTGAATGGCTGCTGCTGCTACACTCTTGAATACCGTACAGATAACAAAATTACTGTACATCAACGTGAATTCACACATCAGACAACAACTTCGCAAAACATGGCAAACACACTGGAGTGAACTGACAAGTTACACGTAATAAAGCCACACTTGGGAACATAAACCACCGACACCCGTAACAGGTACACAGAAGTCACCTTGGCTCGATAACAGATAGGGCAAACACATACAACGCACGCGCACCTGCTCACTGTATCTCCAAGACCTCTCTGCAGCTGGTGCGGAGAGGCCCTATAGGTTATCCACATCCTCATCCAATGCAAGGCACTAGAAACAACACGACACAAACACTTCGCACAACTATACTCGCCACACATTCCGCTACACCCACCGTACTTCTTAGGGGACGACCCC
The DNA here is from genome assembly GCF_048455015.1 of Haemaphysalis longicornis. NCBI lineage: Eukaryota > Metazoa > Arthropoda > Arachnida > Ixodida > Ixodidae > Haemaphysalis > Haemaphysalis longicornis. The sequence goes on along the minus strand of NW_027526203.1, from coordinate 13,326,195 downwards.
ATAATTACCCACAAGCGTACTTTTAAGTTCCTCAGCGTTGTCCAGTTTTTACACCTCATTACTTACCATGCATACTGACACCCTGGCCCTTTACACCAGTCATCTACATTGTCTTTTATGTCATTCTAGGTATATTTTTAGTTAAATGTTTTACATTCACTATCACTTCGTCCTTATAAAACAACTTTCCCTTGGTGCTCTTTGCCATTAGTTGGCCTTGCGCCATAAAAACACACACATTATCGTCATCTAGTAGCTGACGCAACGAGAAATAAATGTGGTGATAATTACAATGGAGCGGCGATTTCCTCCAGACACATATTGCAACGATCAACTGTAGCGAATGTTTTTTATAAATCGGTGCATACTTCGCTGCTCATTCATAGCGTGGATATTGGCAGCTCAATCATCCAACTAGAGAAAGCCGCGCTCAATTAAACGAGCGATGCAAGGAATTGCGATAGTTGCAACGCTAAGTGACAGGAAGGCGACCTGCTTTGATGATGACTCAGCATTTAAAGCCTTTCCCCTTAAACCAACTGCACAACTGTGTTTCTGTTCAAATGCGCTCCACAGAGGAAGCTACCGCTGCTTTGTAAGCTAGAGGAGGACTCGAATGCAATATTCGTGACTGGTTCTCGGGCCAAATGGATACAATGCTGTTCGTCTTTTGTTATCGCATACGCGGCGTGTGTTAAATTAGGCATCTCCCGAGCATTTACGGTGTCGTCAATCTCGTCTCCACCGTTTCCCTGGCGGCTCCTTGATGTTGCTTATCAGGTGTTGGGCGTAGGCGAGCACACCCGCTGGATCGCTGCAAAGACGGACGATGCCAGAGGGAAAGATCGTGTACTTCGCAGCCCTGTGCCGCCTCTCGATGCTGGCTTGAGATAAGAATACTTCCGACGTGGCGGCTTCATCAGGAGTCGTCGTCATGCGTGCATGGTGGGACGCTGAACTCGGCCGCGACAACAATGGCATCGCTGAGAGCCGCCCTTAGTTCCGAAATTAGGCCCCTTTTACGCAAGTGGCGATCATTGTGCCAAGGCGGCGCCCATCTGGGGATCGGCTGAAGGGTACGCTCTATTTGGAGAGAGGGGAGATCAGGTTTCGTGATCGGCAGTTTGAAACACTGACTCCGCGCAGTGGGGAATGCGAAATGAATGGTTTTATTGTGCAGACAGCTATCGCGGAGGGCAAATATTATTGGGACATTAAATAGGCGTTAAAAAAGATACTTTGAGCGTTCTTCTTCCCTGTAGTTGCAATCCCGAAAGGGGTGTTTGGCAGAGGATAGAAGGCGTTTTATTTTATTCGAACGAATAGCGACTTTACCTCGCGCTTAGCACGAGGCGAAGAGCATTGCGTGGACACTTCTAATGAATGCCGGCTGGTGGAGGAGGGGTGCAGTTCCTGCTTTTTTAAAGGGGCCATGGAGACAAAAATAAAAACTAATTGCATTAAAACCTGTGTTGTCCCGGTAACACTGACACTAATTTTATCGTGAACTTCGATAACCGAACGGATATATTAAAGAAAACAAGTGAAGCAGTGGTGACACCCAAGCCACTTCCCGGAAATTTCTCAATGACGTCGCAGAAGATTGTTTGTGCGACTGGCGACCGCCGTAAGCCACAGCTAAGAAACACCCCTGGGAGATTGTAGTGGGGCCTATAGTTCAGTTTTGTCATATATCTTGAACGCTAACGTGCACGTGACACACTCATGGTTATGTTTTTATTGCTGGCCAGTAGGAAGCCCACCCATGCCACATCACTGTAAAGCGGAATTTGAAAGTTTTGCAGTACCTCCTGCAAATTTGCGGTAAAAAAAGCCTCTCGTGGAAGGAACGGAGGTGAGTGCGGTACTCAAGCCCAGTCATTTCAATTCAGCGCTGCATTTTGTCTTCATGGCCCCTTTAACGCTCACGATGCAGATTTGTCGGGCGATTCACGCTTCGTGAGGAATACTCTCAAGGTGATGATCCTCGTGAAGAACACTCCCGCTCTTCACTAACGGGAAGGTAACAGGCAGATATTGGGGTTCATAGTGGGATGGAATGGGCGAGGCACCCGGTTCTGCCCATCAGCATATAACGACTTCCGATAAGAACTTTTCTTCCCCTTGCTATGCACGAAGCTTATGCGACTTCGAGGTTTTCTCCAACGAGATGTTCAGCAATTTCGCCATGTACCAAACAGCCCCAAAAATAAACAAAGCAATCGCAAAATCTCTTGAGCACGCCCTCTACACCCTACAATTTTCCACTTACATTCAATTAACTTTTTTTTAACTTTGTCTTCTCCGTATATTGGCTTTATTGTGTGTATAAGTCCACCTCACACAGAAATTAAATCCCTACGCCCGCTCAGCGGGCGCTAGCCCACAGCTCAGCACAACGTGTAACTGACCTGTAGTTGATGTCTGTCTCCCCTTATACTCGGCCAATCGTTCCAATTAAACGATCAACACGACGGGGCCTGCAAAACTACGCATATTTATTTGCTGGGGATACTAGCCGAAAACTGCGAATAACAAACTTTCCAGATTTAGAAACTGTCAAGCTTGTGGAAATGAATGAAGTAAAGACTTTCTTCAAGTAGCAGGCCGGCTGCTTTTGCTGAGAAGAGAAGTGTGGTACATGGTAAAATAAAACAGAGAGCTTTAGAAACACTGTGTTAGGCTTCAAAGGGGTGCTTGAAAATCTTCACGAAGTCATTGTAATGTCCGTAGCGTATGGTAATGGAAATCCGCAAATAAGTGATGGTCTTTGAAGTCGGTCACTCATCATATAGCTCTATAAATGCCTCTCGTGACCATGTTTTCTAGTTAAGAGGAGTCTCCCCTGACCTATTGCAGGTGGTTGGTTTCAATTGCCAGAGAAGTACGCTCGCATAAGAGAGATTTCTTGCCAAGTGAGGAGGCTGAACATTACCATATACAGGGTGTCCCAGCTATCATGCACCAAGATTTTAAAAAAGAGTAATGGCGTAACTCGAAGAAAACCTAGTGGATAATGTTTGCAGTACTGTGGAGAAGCGGACAGAATTTTTTTCGTTAATGAGACTTAATTAATTAATTGTAAATAATTATCTAACTCGCGAAGTACTGTCCTAATCACGAAAGTGTCAATGAGGCACTTGTAGGTACCCACGAGGGGCATCTAACTGCGGCATTTTCAGCGACGAACTAATTACGTACACAATTATTCTGACTGATAAAGAAAACCCGCGAAATATGAAAAATACCACGTGACGGCGCGTCCGCGCGCATCGTAAAGCAACGCCCTCAAACAGGCTGCCTCTGAGTTAGCCAGAATGAAATAAACAAAAGAAAGAAAGAAGAAATCGCCACCGAGTTTGTGCCTTATCTGCACACGCGCCTTATCAAGGTGATGCGCTGTCTCTTCGGGTGGGTAACACCGGAAGCAGTTGCTTTCAATCAGCTTATTTGGGGACGCTGATTTACAAGGCGCGCGGATGCGCCGTCACGTGGTATTTTTCATATTTCGCGGGTTTTCTTTATCAGTCAGAATAAATGAGTACGCAATTAGTTCGTCGCTGAAAATACCGCAGTTAGATGCCCCTCGTCGATACCTACAAATGCCTCAGTGACACTTCAGTGATTAGGACAGAAATTATCGAGTTGGATAATTAATTAGAAATAATTAGTTGAGTCTCATTAACGAAAAAATTAGTCACCGCTTCTTCACAGTACTGCAAACTTTATCCAATAGGTTTTCTTCGAGTTACGCCATTACTCTTTTTTTAAAACTTGGTGCATGATAGCTGGGACACCCTGTATAATGACAAAATGAGTAGGACGGATATCCGATTGATTAAAAGGACGTATGGAAGGAACAGTAGAATTGGAATGCGTTCATTTGTAGGTAACGTCTGGTTTGTCTGCAACAATAGGCGTACACACACATTATTTGCGGTCACCAAAATATATAGGCATTGTTTATGGTAAGGTTCATCGTTTCGAATTATCTCTTTTCTCTGAAAAAAAAAAGACCTAAAAATAACAGCCACGATTACTTTCCCACATAAGCTAGCCCCACTTCCAGTTCTAATAGCTTGCTCCTCTCCTCCCACAAGTCCATCCTTCTCCTGAACAATACGTACGAATGATTAATTCATCGTTGGGTTTAAGCCGCTGAAGCTACGCCCGGGTAGTGACGCGCGTCGGAGGGGAGGGCTCCCGATTAATTTCTGCAACCTGGAGACCTTTAACATGCGGCGAAACCTCTACACACAGTCCTTTTCGCTTTTCGCGTCCATCAGAACAGCAGCTCCCGTGGCGGGGATTGTTGAACATTGTTCTGGCGTCCTTGGGTTCAGCAACACAACGCCTTAGCCACAGATCCACTGCGGTGGGTTGCGCAAGCAGTACGACCTAGTAAAACGCTTTCCTACAACACAACCTATAGAGGACTTAAAGGGCCGTAGGCGCTTGAGTTCAACAACTTCATGAGGACACCTGGAAAGCTGATGCAATCGTCAAGGCAGCCGTCAACGGAATTTTTCGATTTCAATATAGCAAACGCCTTTCGTGATCCGGTGCGCAGAGGTGTAACCCCTTAGGAAAAAAATATAATGAGGGTAGAAGCCCAAATAAAGATTTCATAGACCATATCCAAAATGGTATATCTTTCGAGCTGGTATTTCTTAGAGTTATTAATTACCACACGGGGACTCTGCAGGAATAGGATACTTCAACGACGAGTTACTGGATCGGTGCGAAGAGCACCAGCTAGGAGTACGTAAACGAGAGGGTAAGAGTGCCGCGCGGATAACATGGAAATAGAGCTGCGTGAATCCTGCGTAGATTACAGCCTATTTAAAATGTTGTGACTAATGAAATGACGTGCTTGAAATAGCTCGGTGAGGAAATTGAAATTGCTCGGGGAGCGACGGTATCTTATTAAAATGTAGAATTGAACGAGTTCGAAGCAATTCTGAAAAAAATTGTGTCTTGTCTGTTTGCTTCTCTAATGATGCCATCGAAAGACGATAGTCCTACGCCGCCCCTTCCAATCATTTCCTTCTCCACTCTGCACTCCCACCTCTCATGCTCTTCCCGTCCCCATAGCTCCTCTGATGATGATGTTCGTTGAATACAATTCTATTCTCCCCTTTTCACACTGATCGCGCTAAATCTGTTAGGAGCGCCCCCACCTTTTCCTTTATTTGTTTTTTTTTTCTGCCTCGGCAGTACGAGCGAGATTTCTGTTACTTTTAATTGTGTTTGCTTTTATTTCACCTTTCTGCACAATTTTAACGTGTTGTTGTATTTCATTTGCTATCGGAAAACTTCGCTGTAACAAAACAAGGCCAACGCATATTCTTATTACAACAACGTGGGTACTCTCGGTTAATGTACTTACATTTTGCCTCAAACGGGGGCGTGTTTGTATACGATTACCTTCTTGGTATTCTACTTGTATTCCAACATACCATAGAGTTTCTTTCAATATACACTATGGAGTAATGTGGTGCTAGTGTCTATGCGGCTTACATCAAGGACGTCTGTGTAGTCATGGACCGCCATTACATCATCTGCTCGCCATAGTTTCATCATTGACTTGGATTTAAACGCTTTAGTAGCCGTATTGAGAGACGACGGTTTGCGTGGCCGTTTATTCCAACGCTCGGGCCAAGGAAGAAGATCAAGCGGTGATGATGATTATTTACAAGTGATGATGATGCCGAGCCCATCGGGGCTAGCACTGATGATAGTGGGTGATTACTAAGAAGCGCCGGTAACATAACCCAAAGTACCGGGAGTGTAGTCACTGGGTCTCACATAATTTCCCCTCGCGAGCGGAAGCGGCCTCCTGGCCGCTGGTCAGTCGGTGGTACGGCGGTTGAATGGCTTCAGGCGGGATACATGAACGATTTCAGTGCCACGGCGACGGCGGTCTGTAGGCGGAGTTACCGGCGTGATGCGATAATTGACAGGAGAAGTCTCTTCTAAGATTTGGTATGGGCCAAGAAAACGGTGGAGGAACTTCTCGCACAGTCCGGGGACGCGAACGGGTGTCCATAGCAACACTTCATCCCCGGGACGGAACCGCACAGAGCGATGCTTCACGTCGTAGCGGGTTTTCCGTTCGTGCTTCCGAATTTCTGTTGGACGTCGCGCGAGGTCTCGACAGTGGGCGAGCCGCGAAACATACTGCTCATGCGATGGTGCATCAGAGGCGACAGGAGCGTAGAAAAAAACTGGATTCAAAAGTAATCGATGGGGAGCGGCCAAAGACGAGAAAGAACGGTGAATAGCCGGTAGTCTTTTGCTTTGTGGAGTTGTAAGCGAAAGTTACAAAGGGTAGGATAACGTTCCAGTTGCGATGATCAGGACTAATATACATGGAGAGCATGTCCGACAGTGTTCGATGAAATCGCTCAGTCAGACCATTCGTCTGGGAATGGTAGCTGGACGTTGTTTTGTGGGCCGTGTTCGAAGCACGCAGAAGCTCTGCAACAACGGTTGAGAGAAAAACCCTGCCGCGGTCGCTCAGAAGGACGCGTGGAGCTCCATGGCGCAAAATAATGTTGTGCAGGATGAAGTCTGCCACTTCTGCGGCGGTGCCAGAGCGAATAGGCGGAGTTTCGGCGTACCTAGTCAAATGATCTACTGCCGTAACTATCCATCGGTACCCAGATTGGGTCGCAGGTAGCGGTCCATACAAGTCGATGCCCACGGTCTCAAAGGGAGCCGAAGGACAAGGAAGAGGCTGCAGTAGTCCGGTCGGAGGAGTAGTCGAACGTTTGCGGTGCTGGCAAGAGGCGCACGAGCGGACGTACTTGGCCACAGCTGCCGAGAGGCCAGGCCAAAAGTAGCGGCTACGTATTCGCTCGTATGTTTTTGCGATGCCAAGGTGCCCAGCGGTTGCCGCATCGTGATATTCTTCGAGGATACGACGTCGAAGTGGACCAGGTACTACAAATACCCATTTGTTGCCATTGGGATGGTAATTTTGGCGGTAAAGGACACCATGGAGGAGTTGAAACTTGGCGAGTTGACGACGTGCACGGCTGGTCGGAGGCGGCACACGGCCGTCGAGGTAGTCCATGATGGGGCGGCAGTATGGGTCTGCTCGCTGTAGCGAGGGCAAGTCACCGTGTCCAGCAGAGCTAGGGAAAGTGATGGGTGCCAAAGGGACATCGTGGTCGAGGCTTTCCTGGAGAGCAGTCGACGGAGAAGACAATGGGCAACGAGACAGAGCGTCTGCGTCCGTATGCTTCTTTCCGGACTTATACGTCACGGAAAAATCATATTGTTGGAGGCGGAGAACCCAGCGACCAAGGCGCCCAGACAAGTTTTTCATGGAAGATAACCAGCATAGTGCATGGTGATCTGTGACCACTGTAAAGTGACGGCCATGGAGGTAAGGCCGGAATTTTTGAACAGCCCAAACGATGGCAAGGCATTCCTGTTCTGTAATGGAGTAATTCTTCTCCGCGGGTGAAGAATTAAAAAAAAGGGTGAAAAAACCATCTCCCGGAGCTGAGCATCACTTTGAAGGAGAACAGCGCCGATTCCGTGGCCACTTGCGTCTGTGTGGAGGATAGCGGGCTTGCTTTCATCAAAGTGGCAGAGTACCGGGCTAGACGTTAAGGCCGCTTTCAATGCCTCAAAGGCTTGTTGGCACTCATTCGACCAAACGTAAGCTACGCCGGACTGTAGGAGCTGGTTGAGGGGGGCCGCAATGGTGGCAAAGTTCCTGACAAAGCGACGGAACTACGAGGCCAACCCGAGAAAACTGCGCAGATCTTTTTGTTGGCATGGACACGGAAATCCGACAACAGCAGCGATTTTGTCGGGGTCGGGTCGTATCCCGTCCTTGCTAACGACATGGCCGAGTACCTTGATATTTTTGGTCGCAAAACGACATTTTTTTTAGTTGAGCTGCAGTCCAGCATTGGAGATGCACGTAAGCACTTCGTCCAAGCGTTGGAGATGCTCAGCAAATGTCGAGGAAAAGACAACCACGTCGTCAAGATAGCAGAAACAGGTCTTCCATTTTAGTCCTCTGAGCACTGAGTCCATCATCCGCTCAAAAGTTGCCGGGGCATTGCACAAGCCGAACGGCATGACATTAAATTCATATAGGCCGTCGGGAGTAGCAAACGCCGTCTTTTCCTTGTCGGACTCATGCATCGGTATCTGCCAGTAACCAGAACGCAAGTCAAGGCTCGAAAAGTATTCGGCTCCTTGAAGGCAGTCCAGGGCGTCGTCGATCCGGGGCATAGGATACACATCCTTTTGGGTAATTTTGTTGAGGGCCCGATAATCTACACAAAAACGCACGGAACCATCCTTTTTCTCCACCAGGACGACTGGGGAAGACCAAGGACTGGATGAGGGCCGAATAACGTTACGCTGCAGCATGTCGTTCACGTTCTCCTCAATTACTTGCCGTTCTGACGGGGAGACTCGGTACGGGCGGCGGTGAACAATAGTTGATCCATCAGTTTTGATGCGATGCGTAGCTGCAGGGGTGCGAGGAAGGAACTTTGAATGGGTGTCGAACGAGGCACGGTGCTTGTGTAAAAGTTCCAGTACTGAGGATTTCTGTGATGGGGTAAGGTCCGGACCGATGGTGACCGCAAGAGACGACGTAGAGGAAACGGTCGTGGAAAGCCCACTGCCTGTGGAAAGAGTACCAGACGGAAGGATGGACACGTGTTCGGCAGAAACAGAAGCAATCGCACAGCCTTGCGGGAGCAGAACCGCTTCGGAGGTCGTATTACGCACAGGGATAAAGGCGCGCCCTCGGGAAAATTGTACCAGACAAGCGGCTACTGCAAGACCTCGTGAAAGGAGGCGGCCGCACGGAATGGCCAGCACATCGCCGTCAACGATTTTATCAGCGGAAACTGAAAGAATGTGCTCTTGGCGGGCGGGCACAACGTGATCGGTACGTAGCACCAGACGAGGCGTACTTGTTTCCGGGACAGCTGAGTGATGAACGTCTGTGATGCTAATAGCAGGAGTGCGGCAACAAATAACAGCGGAAGTCGACGAAAGAAAGTCCCAACCAAGAATAAGCTTATAGGGGCACTCCGAGATCACCGCACACTGAATGTGATGACACAGCCCGTCGATAGAAACGCGTACCGTGCAGAAGGCAGAAGGTTGGATGGACGTGTCGTTCGCACCACGTAATAAATGGCCACTGTATGGGGTTTTTACCTTTCGTAGTCTCTTACAAATGTCAGCTCGAATAATAGAAATACTTGCTCCAGTGTCCACCAAAGCTCCGATATCGTTACCTTCAACTGATACTAACAACAAGTTCGATGGGTGTTCTGGAGGAGTTGCTATTGTACCGATAGATGCAGTTTCCCCTCCAAAAACTGCACGACTTAGTTTTTCGAGAGGTGGGTGGGGTCATGCACGACAGGGCGAAGCGGAGACACAGATCGGCGAAATAGTGATGGGGAACGACTTCGCGACGCACGAGAATTGGTTGGGGACTCGGAAGTGGCAGGAGGAGAGGACCGCCGTGGCGGAGATGGGTAACCCCTCTGGCGGTAGTCGTAACGAAGGTTTGGTCTGTCCCGTTCGTACGTGTCGTAGCCACGTCGCTCATCAATTAAACGCCTCCTACAGAACCGCGAAATGTGCCCGCGAATTCCGCAGTAGAAACACACCGGCCGGTTGAAAGAGGGCTGAGGGCGCTGCGGTCGCCGTGCTGGATAGTAAGGCTGCGGCCCAGGGACCGGGTTGACCGCTGCCACATAGCCTAGAACTGGTTGGGCGGTGACGCCTGCCACGGACAGAGGAGGCCTGAGAGCCACTTCGGAATATGATGGCGTGACTGGAGGAGGGGTAAGATCTGCGGGAAGTCTTCCGTGAGTACACGCGGCAAGCTCCTCTCTAATGATCTCTCGCAGGTTAGGTGTAGACGAGTAGGGACTGGTAGAAGAGACGTGCACAGAGGTGCGGCCGTCAAGTTCTTCCCGGATCAGTTCGCGTATTAGAGCTCGGAGGTCCTCATCGCCGTTGTTCCGGGCCATGGTACCCTGCTGGAGACGGAACGACTGAAGGTCGTCCAGGCGTTGGCACGTTGTCCTCACATCCGGAACGGTAGTCGGATTCTGAAGGGCCAGGGCATTAAAGGCGAACTGGCCGATCCCTTTCAAGATGTGGCGCACGCGATCAGCCTCCGTCATGTCTTTGTTGACCTTTCGGCACAGGGCCACAACATCTTCAATGTACAACGTGTACGTCTCACAAGGATGTTGGAATCGTCCCTCCAGCTTCTTTTTCGCGATGGCTGAGCAGGCCGAGGAAGAGCCAAAAATCTGGCGCAGCTGCGTGCTGAAATCGTTCCAGTCATCAATGCGGTGCACATTGTTCCGGAACCACGTTTTGGCCACTTCGTCCGGGGACCACGAGACGTTTTCAAGCTTCGCGCGGTCGTCCCACCTGTTAAAGGCGCTGACGCGTTCGAAGGTATCAAGCCACTCGTCAACGTCCTCATTACGAAGGCCAGCGAACATCGGTGGATCCCGCTGGCGGCTGGTGACGAGGTACGGTGGGACGGCGGCTGAGGCCGCCCCACCGGTTCCGCTGCCGGTTCCACTGCCGGTACCGCTGCCGGTTCCGGTGGCACGTTCCGCTGTCATAGGCATGGCGTCTCGCAGCAAGCGACGACCCGAACGGAGCTCCAGGGGTGCACTCAGAGATGGAGGACGAGGGATCAAGACGCACGCTCCACCACTTGAGAGACGACGGTTTGCGTGGCAGTTTATTCCAACGCTCGGGCCAAGGAAGAAGATCAAGCGGTGATGATGATTATTTACAAGTGATGATGATGCCGAGCCCATCGGGGCTAGAACTGATGATAGCGGGTGATTACTAAGAAGCGCCGGTAACATAACCCAAAGTACTGGGAGTGTAGTCACTGGGTCTCACAGTATATTCGAACGCAGTGCCACAAAAAATGAAAAAAAATGGTGTGTGATTACACAAGTGGAAAATAAAACACGCTGTTTTAAACCAAGGAAAAAGGAAATAAAGCGTATTTTTACAGGAACGGTTGGGCCTACTATTATACAGGCCAAGCCGGCAGTTAACGAAAATGGTAATATTTGGTACCATTAACTCATCAGAGACACTTACTTTATTAACTTTACCAGTGTTTCAGATAATAAGTTGTTTCAAGAGTTTAGAAGGCTTTTTGAGGGTGCCTATGAAAACGTCCTGTTCATGGTGAAGAGCTCCACCGACCGTCAGCTACAGTTTAACAAAACTTGTTGCTGACGCAGTTGGTTCATACTTGAAGAAAAAAGAAAATAGCGCGTTAAACAGCCGCAGAAGACGAGAAGGTAGGACCGATACAGGCGCCCGTATCTGTCGTATCTTGTCGTCATCGTCGAAGTACGTTTCTTTCTTTTTTTCGTCAGCTACAGCTTTCGCGGCGGCATATTACCCGCTCAGGCATACGTCCTTCGACGGCGGCATGACCAACGTCAGGTACAATCACGCACTGCCAGCCTTTTCATCTAACTCGGCTACCACAGGACCGGGAGGATTTCGGCTTCCTCGTAGCTCGTAGATGTGTTAAGGCATAAGAGAGTTTTAGCTGACCGTTTCTGATGGTCCGCTCCGCTCCGATAGCTATCGGGAACGCCATTGCGCATGCGTGGCGCGCAAAGGCGCTAGCGGTGATACCGGAGCGGAGCCCCGTTCCGCTAACCGGGGCCTCTTAGCGGACCGTCGCGGCAGCTTACGTTACCGTGCGCAATATCAACATGGTTACCCCGCGATGCGAGCGCGCTCCCGCAAACTCCGTTTCTTTAGTTGGAACGCGAGCGACGAAATCACGAAAGCTCTTCCGAATAGGCAAAGGTGCTACTCCTCAACAAGCTTTAGTACGGAAGCGAAAAACGTCGACCGAAGCGCGGGGCTGCTTCTATGCAGTGCCGAGAAAGACAGCCTTGTCTTGGCTATTCCAAAGTTTATCGGCTTTTTTAAAATAATTTAGAACCATTATACCATGTAAGTGACTACATCCTTTTAAAACGGTAAAATAAGGCACTAAACACGGTACTTTACATTACTTGAGCTACCAAATTCCAATGCGTATCTTTACTTTGCGATGACGTTTCGGTTTGCCCACGCACAGGGCACGACCAGTGACGCGCATCATTCCCCGTCGAGGGAGATACGGTTATCGCTTAGCTAAAAGCCTTTCTGCCGCTGACGCTCCGGTTGTGCTTAGCGGGCCGTCGGGAGCGGAGCCTAAAAAACGGTCAGCTAAGACTAGTGAAGATAGCAAATCCCAAAAGAATCCAATTGTCATGCCAAGACCAAGCCAAAAGCGGAGTCTTTCCATAACCCCCCCCCCCCCCCCCCGACGACATAGATTCCCAGGTGCAGTTTCCTCTCTAGTATACTTACTAAGAAACCCTATGCAACATATATGTTTTGTGACTTGCGTGTGTAAGTATGTTCATGGTTATGACGGCAGCCCGCCGCTCCTTCCGCCTGCATTGTGCACCGGGACGTGAACCCTGTCAATCCCGTTTGATGGCTTTTTTCCACAGTCCCCAACACGAATGTTCTTGAAAGAAAAATGTCGATTTTTTCATTGATTGAATAATTTCGTTCTTGCAAGAAAACGTGAATGTGCATTACAGTACCTTTGAGAGCACTTTTATTTTTGAACAGTCCCTCCTATTATAATTCGCAGTCACATATTTTTTCGCTACGCCTGCAGGGGGAATCAGGTTACCTAAATACCTACCTATCCACCTACACATATCATCATCATCATCATCATCATCATCACCATCATTATCAGCCTATCTACGTCCACTGCAGGGCAATGGCGTCTCTCATAGATCTCCAATTATCCCCGTCCTGTGCTAAGTACGGCCAATTCATCACCGCAAACTTCTCGTCTCATCTGACCATCTCATCTAACGATCTCATCTGCCCATCTAACTTTCTGCCGACCCCTGCCACGCTTGCCTCCCCTAGCGATCCACTCTGTTACCCTTAATGACGAACGGTTCTTTTGCCTTCGCATTACATGCCCTGCCTTTCTCCTTAATTGCTACAAATATACGTCCTTGACACGCGTTTGTTCCCTGACACACGCCGCTCTCTCCTTGTCCCTTAAAGGTACACTGAAGTTATTTGTAAACACTGCGGAATTACTAGCGCCAATTGTAGTCCGGAGTCCATAGGCCATGTTTCGACCACTCTGAGTGCGTTCACGGGAATCGATTTAGTAGAAAAATCAATTCTAAAATGCTGTCCTTCTCTCTGCATCCTCGCCCATTTTCTGTGGCGTTTTCGTGGGACGTCAGGAGGAGATGACTTGGCTTGACTTCTCTACTGCACGGCTCGCCGACCTCCCGACAGAGTCAGTCGGCCCAGCGTTTAGTCCGCCAGCCGCCGACGGGTGGTCGCATTTCGTTCGCTCAGTTGATACTAAGCCACGACACGTTTGTCAATGGAATAACGTGCGTTTCTTTAGTTTGTTAGCTTGTACACTGTATCAATCTCCAAGTCCAGGTCACTCCACACAAGCGCTGTACAAGCGCACATGCGAGGCTTCGCTGACTGGTATGCTAGCAGGACATTCAAAGGGCACTTGAAGGCGGGAGAAGTCAGCGAAGTCAATATAGGTACTAAGGAAATAAAATCAACTGTCACTTTTACCGTACAGCGTAAAACTAGGGAGCAGGAAGCACATTTTTGCGCTAGGTGAAGAAGCACAGCGGTCAGCACCACGACTACGAATCTGCGAATGCTTTTCCGTCTTAAAAATGCAATTGCTAGACGTGAGATATTGTGGAAATTTGGGAGACGCTTACTGCACGAGCGCTATACAACAAATAGTCATATAAGCTGTTCTAAATGCTAAAAGTAAATAAAAGTGTAAACTGGTTATACATTGTATGCCTCATATTTCCCGTTCTGTCAGCGCTGGTCTGCGGCCGAGTGGTCTGGAGAGCTATGCTTCTTATTTTGCAGGTCGCGAGTTCGAATACCCGATGTTACATTCTTTTTTTTGTAACGTGATTTTTTTCTTTTTAGGCCGATGTTTTCTATACTGAGTTCATTTTGGGCCGTAATGTTCACTGCTGCACCAACGAGTTCGCAGAACGCGCGCAGACTGACACAGACGTGCTAGCGAGCAGTGTTGTGCACGTTCCTCCAAAATAGGAACGAAAGCTCGTTCCTCATTCCTTGCCAATTTTGAAACGAGTTCCCGTTACAAGTTCCTTTATTGCGAAAGGAACGCGTTCCAGTACCACTTCGAAAATTTCAACGTGTCGTTACATTAACGTTACAATTAGGTTTTTAAATTAAAATATAGTGTCGGATAATGCTGGGTCGAAATTAAGTGAGACATTTAAAACTCACATCGAACTACGTATATTATACGAATATTAACACTACCGGCAGCAGATTATCTGGAGATAAAGATAATCAAAAGAAACGCGCCCAGGCGAATTTTTTCAGGGAGCACCGGACAAACTCCAGACGGCTCGAGGACATTTCGGGGCAGGATATTTCGGTGTACGGACATATCGGTGTACGGGCATATCGGTGTACGGGCGTTTCGGTGCACGCACATTTCGGTGTACGGACATTTCGGTGTACGGACATTTCGGCGACCAAATTATCCGGTGCTTGCCTGTTTGCGACAGCCGTTATATTTTTATTTCCACCTAACGTGGGTTATGGACAACAATCTGGAGCAGTGAATTTAATTTCTTGATTTATGCCGTGTTCGATCTTTGCCAGGTATTTTTATAAATTCTACATTTATATATTTTTTGTTTAATACCTCTTCCTGGGGACACCTGTTATATGCAGCCGATTGAATTCTTTAGAACACGTTTTTTTTTATTTATGACAGGTTGTTAATTTATATTCGCTCTTTTTTAGCTAAGACAATTACCCGTGTTTACGATGGTCTACCGCCTGTTTTGTATTTTTTTAAAATCACACCCTCAAATTACATAAATTACATGCACACTGTCAATATCCAAAAAGTAACAAACATTAGCTAGCCCATCAGAATGAACCTTATGAAGAGTATTACGTAGGCTGGGCTGCCTTGCTAAAATGAATTCGCGAACACTGGTCTAGGATATTGCCGAGGAGGAAAAACGGGCCTTTTGGAAAACAGCCACAGGTTCTAATGTCCTAAATGCTGATTAAGCACGTACCGGTTGTGCATACAAATTCCACCCATTGTGTTCCGGACAACCAACCTTCGTTTAATGTTTACAAGCCTACATTTACCACATTTTAATTCTTTGTTCTAGCGCACCCCCCCCCTCCTCCCACCTCCCGCCTGTAGGCTCGAATCTCGACCAGATTTTTGCAGCCATATTATTTTCGGTTTCCCCTGAAAATCCTACTGGCATGGTGGAGTTCACGGTCTCCGAAGCGTCACCGCAGTGATTTTTTTATTTTTTATTTATAATATACTGCTAGCCTCTTAGTGGAGGCTTTTGCAGGAATCGGGTGATACATTCAGAACAGTGACATAGCACACTTCGCGTTTAAAACAGAGAAAAAGCTTTACATTCACCATGGGCGCACGAAACATCTATAATGTGACACAAAAAGCCACCCAAAAAGCCGCTGAGAACACAATAGCCACTACGGTTTCCTGGCTATGCTCTTCCGCGCGTCGCCGTCATATCGACGGCGCCCCCACTCCAGAAATCGCTCTTTCTGCGCCTTCAGTCGCCCCATTGTGAATTAACTCATCAAGTCGCGCCTATCTATCACACCCCAGGTATACATCGCTTCCTCCCATTATAAGGAGCAAAAAAAATGAATAGGCTAGTGTGACGAGAGCGGCAACAATCGCCTTCAAGTTTTCGACGTCCCGTCGACGCAATGGTGAAGCACAAGTGACTCCCCTCTCTCTCTACTTGGGCGGATGATTGCCGGCGGGGCTCAGCTTTCCCCTCTCCTAAGTAACGCCACCGTAAGTGCGATCGTTGGTTTGTTAGTTTTAAGTAGAACTGACACCGAATGCAACGACAGCGAGATTGATTGAGAGAATAATTAAAACGAAATGCACACGTGCCTAATCGACCTCGTTTTTCTGTTGTTTTTTTCGCGGAAGTTTTGCTGGGGGGGGGGGGGGGAGGAATAGACTAAAAGAAGCAATTTCTTGCACCATTGGATTAAGTGAAAGGAAACCGCTTTGGTAACACTTAAAGTATTAGGGTTGTTCACATGAATGTCAAAATAACAAATAATGGTTGAATGGATCCAAATTAACAACGTTAATTTTTACCATCTGCTACAGAAATTAGGTTTCACGTGGCAATGCTCCGCCAGGGTTTAGCGTTCGTTTCCACGAACGGCGGCGCAAGCACAAGTTTCGAACGTAAAATCAGATCAAGTCACGAAATTACAATATTAAAGCTCAAATGTTCAAAGAATGCCTGGGACATCCCCTCACTCAAATTGTCTGAGCCCAAGACGTCGTGCACCAAAATGTCCCTGCACAGAAATGTCCACACCGAAACGTCCTGGACCGAAATGTCCGACACCGAAATGTCCGGATCTCGTTTAGCAGTCCGTCCGTTTCGTTGGCTACGTTGTTAACGGGTTGTCCGGGACCGGTTTGCTCCTGAGCGCGAGGAAGGGCGAGTAGGAAGGGTGTGGTGGCACGGACATAGCGAAGGCAGGCCCGCGGAACCAATCCCCCTACCGCGACGAATGCCCAATCGCCCAGCCGGGTCCCGGTCAACCCAGTAACAACGCATACGTCAGAATGGACGGACTGCTAAAACTCTCTATTCTTTCCCTGCCATGGAACAATTCTATCAGCCAGACGCGCATTCTGGCCTCCCCAGACAAACGATGAAGGATGAAAAGCATTCTCGAGGCTGCCCTATTCACTTGTCGAACGCCGCGTAAGCAACCAGCATGAAAGCAAGCACAAGCTGCGGCCTGCTGCGTGGTTATTCTTCTGCCTTTGACCTTCGAGGAAGAGCGCACGGCTGAAGGGCGGGCAAACAGACCATCTTATAGGAAGAGAAACGCAGTAGCGACTTGTGGATTTTTGTACTCGAGCCTTGGCATCAAAAAAAGCCAAATCCTAGCGATGTAACGGCGTTAACGCCATTCCTGCCGTTCCTTCAAAAACTTCACGAGTTACCGTTACAGTTCCACCGACCCTGAATGGAACGGTGGCATTCCTCCGTTCCTCCAAAAAGGAACTAGTTTCCGGAACGCCGTTCCTTGTAACGCCGTTCCGTACAACACTGCTAGCGAGTTCTCGTTGGCGTGCTGTTGCCATAAGCACCGACTGCTAGCGGGCAGTGGGCACAGGCCAGATTCAGCAGGCCCTTGGCCTGGTGCGAACAGGCTTATACGATACAGGCATGAGTGAAGAGCTCCAAATATGGGGGAAAAGCGCATGACATTAGAGCGTCTACGGGGACGCGGAGGGCGTTCATCCTATCGTAGGCATTTTACAGCCGGAACTTGGCATAAGCGCGGTATGGGGATTATTGAGATATCGAAAATGCCCATCCAATGATAATGTCGGATGTCAAGCATGTTGTTTTAGAGAATCGAAGCCGACACTTGTTTGAATGCTAATCTTGGACATCGTCCAACCACGGTGCACCTCCTCCCGATGTCACAGCGTTTAGTTGGTGCGGCCGCAGCAGGCCGCCCATGGTAGTTTTTATTCTTTAGGGCTTTAAAAAATAATTAGAGGCTTATCAACCGGATACACGATGAAAAGTGTCTCAATTTGAGCCAGTCTACGAGTGCAAGCAAAAACGGGAGCTCGACAAATTCACTTCAGTGTCCCTCTAATGTTACACCTATCATCTTCTGTTGAATTGTTCGCTGAGTCGTTCTCAATTTAAGTTAAACCCTTTAAGTGAGCCTCCAAATTTCTGCCCCGTAGATAAGTACCGGCAACATGCAGCTGTCATACACTTCCCTATTCAGGGACAATGGTAGGCTGCCGTTCATTATCTGAGAATGCCTGAATAAAGCACTCCACCCCATTCTTATCTTTCTAGTTATTCCTGCTTAATGGCTGAGATCCCGGATCACTACTTGGCCTAAGTAGATACATTCGCTTACCCCAATTCCACTGTCTCGCCCCTATCTCAGAAGATTATTGATCATTACTTTAGTTTCCTGCATATTAATTTTCAGCCCCATGATTCTACTTTGCTAGATCAGTGAGGTAATCATACTTCGGTATTCGTCCCCCGATTTACTTAACAACTCTGGGGACGAACATACATACAAAATTTGTGAAATGCAGAGAAGTGATTCGCTGCAAGGTGATGTACCGCCGATATTCGCTTACTGTTACCCCCCCCCATGCAATTCAAATTTTCCGCATGAAACTGTGCCAGCGGGAGTTCTGTTCTCTTTGTGCTTTTCTCCCCGCATGTGCCGGCGTTGCACTGCCACATTTTGCGTTTACTATCGTAAAAAAAATTGGCCGCATACCTGCTCCTTTCGTTGCAAATGTCGTCAAAACACGATAGTCTTTGTAGACATTTGCCAAGGAAATGCCCCCTTTTGCTTACCCGCTCACCTCTCATGCTGTTCCTGCACAGTCGCGCTCATCCCAAGGTAAACACACTAAAGGTTTGCAGAAGGCGATTTGAATTTACCGCGTTCCACTGCTACAGGCCGGGTTCCTCGATGCCAGCGCTGCAGTACGGCTGAGACGCTCGTGAATAGAGGCGGCCGACTACAAGGTTTATAGAACCGCGTGGCCGTGCTCCACGTGCGTTCCAAGCAGAACGTGGAACCTAGCTAGTGGAACCTTTCGTTGCTGTTGCCGTGTGATTTTTCATCTGCCGCCAGGAGGCGGCGGTTTTCTGCAGTAGATGTAGAATATCATTTGTTATCGAAAAAGCAAGCATCCATGAACTTTTAAATAAAGAAACACTGTAAATATCCCTTATGTACTAATTTCCTGTCTTATCCTATTCATCCCCTTCTATATTCCCCACCCCCCGGACTGGGTTGTATGCCGGTGAGCCCCCAGCTGGGCTCAATAATATCCCCAGTTCATTTCTTTTCCTTTTCCATCAAACCACTACTACTACTACTTATATTTGCGTAATGTCTTGTTCTTGTTCAACAAAGTTGACAAGTATGAACACATAAACCGGGATTAGGCGTTTACATTTGGCTGTGAGTATATAAGACTATTGCGCAATTTCAATTTAACTTTGGCCGGGTGGCTGAAGCGAGTTCCAGACAGACATACAGACAGACCAAAATTTTTGTGTTTAAGTAGCTTAAGAAAGACTATAGTCTTTAAAATCAACCTACAAGCGTCCTTAACTGAAGGTACGCGGGCGCTGCCTGTTAATTACGTATATTTTTTCTCAAATGTACCTATAGTTTTCTTTGCGCTAAACAACGGGAAGATGTATGACAAGCACCAGCGTTTCACGAGTTTTCGAACGCTTATGACAACATAAAGCGCTTGGCTTTCGAAGCCTCTGGGGTACGCCGCGAGCAACAGCGTTACCCCGGGACGCCGCCTTGGTGCTTTACATACTTGGGTCGAGCGAGCGAGCTAGTATGACAAGGTGAGTGCCTTAAGTGCTCTGCAATTATTATACATACATACATACATACACACATACATGCATGCATGCATACATACATGCATGCATACATGCGTACATGCATACATACATACATACATACATACATACATACATACATACATACATACATACATACATACATACATACATACATACATACATACATACATACATACATACATACATACATACATACATACATACATACATACATACATATATACAAAAATAAGGGTTGGCAGTCAGGAATCCCCGGGAAAGCAAATGGCAGAATGCGGTAGGTCGTTGAAACAGATGAAGAATTTTGAAAGACAGAAAGGAAATGGAGAAAGAAAGTGGAGGACGACATAACCACGGATCTTTTGAAAAAGGGAGGGGCTGCGCGGGCTACTTCAAAGGCTGCGCGGAACTATTTTCGGAATGCTTAAGGACTCAATAAGTGTCCTTAGCCTGGAGAAACACACATTATCCTGCTTCATAAAAAGGGTGATACCAAAGACTTTAATATTTACAGACTGATCAGTCTACTCTCAGTTGTTTACAAGCTGTTTACCAAAATTGTAGTTAGCCTCATATATGACACAGCTTGGATTCCCAACGACCCAGCGAGCAAGCTGGGTTTATGAAAGGGTGCTCAGCTATGAATACCATCGATGTTGTCAATCAAGTGACAGAAAAATCCGCAGAATATCCTAAGCCCCTTTACTTGGCATTTATAGGCTATCAGAAAGCATTTGACTCAGTACACACCGCAGCGGTGCTAAAAGCATTGAAAGACCAGGGAATAGAAGTGACCTTGCTTCATTAGCCTTCAAGAAGATATACACAATGAATGCACGGGCAGTACAGCCTTCACAAGCAAAGCGATAAAGTTGCTATCCGAAAGCGTGTAAGACTGGGAGATACCTTCTCGCCAAAACTATCGAGAGCATGCCTGTACGGTTTAGAAAGCGTGGCGGGGAAAACATATGATTAAGAATAAACGGGGAATACTTGAGCCATTTGAGGTTTGCGGAGGACATAGTCTTGCTGATATAGACTGCAGAACACTTGCAAAAAATGCTTGACGAACTAGAATAAGAAAGCATGGCCGTGGGCCAAAAAGAATAAGAAAGCATGGCCGTGGGCCAAAAAGTAACAAGGCATAAATCTTGTGATGAGGCGTAAGAATTTGGAAAACCCCCTCTTCAGCTTAACAAACGAAGTCCAAGAAGAATTAAAACAATATAACTACCTCGAACAGATGGTTAGTCCTGACCCGCCCCTTCCCCACGAGAGAGAAATCCGCTGCGAAATAGGTATGGGCTGGGGACCACTCGACAGGCTCTCCCAAATAATGCAAAGTAAGCTACCTTTATCCCTAAAAAGAAAAATATACAACCAGTGCGTACTGTCGGTGATGACATACGGAGCTGAAACTTGGTGACTCTGTGGGTCATGGAACGAATAATGCTAGGAGCAACACTCAGAGACACACGATAAAGATCTCCAGGTGGTCAAAATTAATCCGGAGCCATCCACTGCGGCGCGCCTCATCGCCTGCGTTGCGTCGGTACGCTAAGCCATAAAATTAATCGATCAACACTCAGAGAGAGGAAACAAGCTTCCTCGATCAGGGACAAACTCGAGTACAGTGTATCATAGAAGAAAAAAAAAAGAAATGGACTTGGGTGGGCCATGTAGTGAGAAGTACCGACAACCGGTGTACAATTACGGAAACAAAAGGGATACAAAGAGACGGCTCTAGAAGAAGGGAAGGCAAATAACATGATGGAGGGATGAAATCGAGAAATTAGTAGCCGACACTGGACATGAGTGCCGCAGGACAGGGCTGATTGCAAGTTAATGGGAGAGGACTTCGCTATCCAATGGGCCTAAGCAGGCTATTGATAATTATTGCAATATTCTCTACCTACGTGTTGGGTTAAAATGTTCATATTCATTCCCTTAGGGGTATTTCTTTCAGTTAACCAGCGCTATTCCTTCGACAGAGCGTTTTTGATGTCATGATCACTGATCTGTCCACATTACTAACTTATGAAGCCGGAGCATGGTGTGGCTTCGGCTGTTCTTAAAAGATTTGGGGTGTCCCAACGGAAACACAAATAGGGAGTTTGGAGGACCTGGTCACATAGCCCCCACACGATTGGGAGGTGAAAAACCCAATCTCCAGGAATGCAACCTTCTTGTCCTTTGGTAACTGGAAGGTACAGCAGAGATTCTGGTTCCGCTACTTCCACAACTTCGACATAGCAACACAAAAACACAGTGGGGCTGGGCTGTTAGTTTTTGAAAAACACAAAACACAGTTTCGAAGGCCTGGTAAGGGAACAATGATATTCGTGGGACGTCAAAACATAACGTCGTGAAACAGAAGCTGCTTTTGATTTTGTAACTACAGCAGAGTCCATGGCCCAATGCCCTCCACAACTTGAAGATAACACACACAAACACAGTGGGACTTGGTTTACAGTTATTATCATGTTATCCCCGCTGTGCAGTCAAGTTATCCAACACTGAGCCACTGGCAGCGCAACGAAGCCTTGTTCGGTGTTTATATAGCACGGACCGATTTATATTTAACTCTTCATTGTTGTTCCAATAAGAAGCGGTTCGAAGTACGGCTACTTTCTGATTCTTTATGCAACAATGTCATGTTTTTTTTAGAAAGACATGAAGTCTTTAATAAACAATTTGAATAGCCTGAGAAGAAACGGTTTATGTACCAATGCATGCACCTGGTACGCTACCCATGTATGGTCCATATGCATGGTTTGTTGCTAGCTCCGAGTAATTTTAGCTCTGAAATCACCAGACGAAAATGCTAGTACATCGAGAAACAGTGATGTCTTGCCCTGCGCTAGAGCGCGGTATAGTAAAAGTGCGGCCACCCTTGAGACATCAACGCCTTCCCTGCCCAAGTTCTCCATTAGCTCCACGCGAGCTGGCTTGGAGTCGTATTTCTGGCAGCAGCAGCAGCAGCGGCGGCGGCGGCGGAGTGAAGTGGAAAAGGGGCGAGCGAATCGCCCCGCTTGCGGTCTGGTTTTACGCACCGGTGGAGGATAACTGCGTGCGCCGAAGAACTGCGCCCCCAGGAGTGTCAGCAAACAATGGGGCCGCTTGTGTTTGGTTCCGCAGCGAGACACCGGAGGCTCGCCGCGCCACTCCACCGCGGCAGTCTCCTGGGCTCCTCCACCGTGGCAGCAGCGTTGCCCTCTGGGACCTTAGGCGGAAAGCAATACGTGTCGAACAAAAACTCCCAAGAAGATAGCTTGGCTCGCGGCTAACTTTGTTCCACAGCGCATTGGAGCATACTGCACTCATTCAGGCATTGCTCGCTATCAAACACCACAATGCCTTACATTCAATTTCAGCGGTGACCCCTAAAACAAATTTATTCCAGCCAGCATCGATACAGTCTTCTATGCTGTACAGACAGCTTGGTAGGTGCCTGAAACCAAATCTGCATTGGTAGTGAAAAGTGTTTCTTGTGGATACCCTTGCGCTCTGAGTGGTACCTTATCGCCACCGACGGCAGAGTCTGTTTGCAAATTAGGACCCCGCTGCAATCGGCTTTTTATGTTGAAGGAGCTTTCATGCTGCATTACTTAGTTTCCTAAAGAAGCTCTCTATGGTCACCGGATTCAACAAAATATTTCACAGGTATCACTGCGGGGTTTCCAGGAACAAACACATGTACACCAAAGGAATAAAATCTGAAAAAACGATGTCTGGCAGGGCACAAAGTCGCCACCGTCCAACCCTTTCCGGAAAACCCCACCGCTCGAGGGCTCTTGAGAGGTGCCGCCATAACGCACGGCCTGTGAGTTCCTTTCGCCACAAATCTGTGAAATACCCCCGGTAGACTGCCAGAATAGAAGGCAAACTAGGCGTTAGTGCAGCTGGAC
The DNA here is from genome assembly GCF_048455015.1 of Haemaphysalis longicornis. Taxonomy (NCBI): domain Eukaryota; kingdom Metazoa; phylum Arthropoda; class Arachnida; order Ixodida; family Ixodidae; genus Haemaphysalis; species Haemaphysalis longicornis. Next base: position 13,302,680 of record NW_027526203.1, on the reverse strand, counting down.
CATGCACCAGCGTTGTAGGTGCCCAGGCAGGCCTAAAGAGCACACTGTGGAATATGAAATGATCAAAACTAGTGAAATAGATGCGGCCACTATGCTCTAAACAGCCACTGTATTTCTATGAAGTCTACATTCAGTGGCTGCTACCACGCATGCTTCTGGTTCAGATCTAAACTAGTTACGAATAAATAAAACTAAACCGCCGCGGGTCCAGAGATCGTAGCAGAAATTTTCGGTCGACCACCCGTTCTACGGGGAATGCATTAGTTTTTGGGCGGCACCGGTCCGACTAAGAAAGCTATCGTTTTAATGAAGCACGAATGCGCCAGCTTTCTTCCAACGGCTGGTATACGAAAACCTTGGGAGGGGCGCTCGGGCAATCGCACAAAATTTTCTGGTTAGCCCCTTCTACGAAGCTTTATTTCGTTTTATCGTTCATGTTCTCATGGCTCAAGAATTTCTTTTTATTTTCTTTTTTCTGCTTCACTTAAAAGCTGTCTTTCTATCCTTTGCTGTATACCCCATTCTTTGATTTCTGATTCCATTTGTATTCCTCAATTCCTTCTTGCTTACAGCGCATTGTTCGTGCACATTGTGTATACCTTACAGATTTAAGGTAGCCTTCAATAAGCATTTAGGACGCCACTGTCGAAATGGATTACCCTTATACCCATCCTTAGTCAAAACTCCCACACACTCATAAATTGAACTGACCGGCATTTTCGAAGACACTAAAAAACAAATAAATGTACTCCACGCGTCGGTGAAATAGGAATTCCTCTTCTCTGGAATTGCGTGGTACAGCGTTCGATGGCTTTTGTTAGGCTACAGGACAATTCAGAGCTCTTAAGTCCAGAGAGAACGCGAACGATTGATTGTCGCTGGAGCCATTTACTCTCAATTAGGAGCCAGACAAAAAAACAAATCTCGTGGTTCTATCACAGTGGTTGGTGCCAGGGCAAGGCGGTCGATTTCTCTAGTTTTTATGGCTTGCTTGTATCGGCAGAAACTTAACACAGGACAATTTACTCCGTAGTATGCTGAATAAACTCGATTCGGAAACCAACTTGTCAAGTAATCAATGTTTACCATACATTTCTAAGGAAATATGCATCAAGGCATAACCGCGCTGGGCTTTGCGTAAATTGTACAAAAAAAAAAACGCCTGATGGTGTGTGTATATTGTAACGGCGTATTTTGGTCACATACTGCCGCTACTGTAGCATGATGATTGCAGTGAAGAAGTCGAAACGTTGACGAAGTTTTAAATATTAACTGATTTAATTTACTGGTAACATAGATGACATTTAGCACACAAGAATCAGAGTGAACACGCTTGTTACATAAATGAGAAAGACAGTCAATAGATCCAGAGTACTTAGCGCGACATGGCTGACTGGATCCGGTCTCCCGGCGGGAGGGCACGACGACGAGCGGCGGAGTTTCTGACGTGAGCCCTGGTGCAGGCCGCCCCTCCGCCCTCAATAGCCAGAGGCGCCGCGTTATATTCGCTTCACGCGGTCCGGTGGGGGACGTATTTGGGGAAAAAGTGCATCCTGGAGAGTGCCGACGCTAGGGAACAAGGCTTTCTGCAGCGAATCGGGGAGACGCTTCTTAGCTCCAATCAGACATGTTCCCGCCAAAGTGAAAAGGAAAAAATCAAACACAGAAGACACCAAGTTCAAACTCGAAAACGCGCGCTTGGAGAATTATGGGTGTAAAGAAAGTAGTTCAGACAAAACGCACTAAGTAAAGAGTGGAAAAGACAGGAAGGTCGTCTGAAGGCCCCTGAGTACACAGAGCCCGAACGCGACCAGCGCACACCCCACGGGGGGAGTGGAACGCCGCGGCCGCAGTAACAGAAGCCGGGACGATGGCTTGCTTCCCTCAACAGCCGCGACTCTCGGTTTATCTCTCTCTCTCGGTCGGTCAGCGCGCAGAGACACACTTCGCATGCGCTTCTTAGGAAAAAAAGGGGGCCAAAGCATCGCCGCATCCGAACCGCTTTCGCAGAAAACACTTGGGAGGAAGAGTCCCCGCAGCGGGAACAGAACTCAAAACAACAAGAAAGCATCAACAGACCTCCGCTTCGCGACAATATTTACCAAGCACAGGTTATCTGCACACAGAACGCAAAACTTAGATGCATTGCGCATGCTCCAGAATCCGCGTTATGAAGAACAAGCCAACATGTACGCTCTTTGTCAGGTGCACGTGGTTGCGCTTCGGTGCAAGTGCTTCAATATTCTGTTACTGCTGGTCGCGTTTCCTGGGAGTTCATTCGAAAAAAACCCGGTAGTAGCAGGAGTTCACCGCTACAATTTCCTATTAGAATAACACGCCGCTGGTACATGAACACCGGTGTAGTCACTCTTCTATTCTGTCTGTTCGCACTGCATAAGAGAAAAGCTTAATGGCGTTTATTTGACCCTGTGACACTTTTTCGTGACTTTCTTCATTAGGTCCTCGGTAACATTCTATCAAATACTTGTTATTGATTTATATATAAGTGTTTACGCCGACTGCTATATTTTTCTGAGTGCGTGAATTTGAAAAAAAGCCAAGGGCTGAAAAAGATTAAAGACTATTGCGAAAACACAAGTAGGACTAACGTGCTACATGTAGTATTATTATTCTTACGCAGTCATTAAGTTACTCCGCCTTATTGCTCAAGCGACCCTTGGTATCACCGGAGATTTCGCGATTGTCATGAGGCAAACACGGCAGTTATGCCACCATGAAGACAAAATACAGGTTTGGTTCATCGAAAAGACTGCTTTGTCCCGATGACGAAGACACCAATGTTATCTCGAACTTGAAACAAAGAACGCGAATTTTCAACAAAACATTAAACAGTGGGGACTCCCCAGCCTTTTTCCAGAATTCCTTAATGACCTCACAGAATCATGTCTGTGCGCCTGGCGGCCGCCGACCTAAGCCTAAGAACATCTAGTACAGGTTTTCCCGCTCAATTTAATCCAATCGCCTCAGAATTTAATCCAAGCGCCAGCCAATTTAATCCAAGTGCCATATAATTTGATCCAAACGCCATTGAATTTAATCTTGGTGCCAGTGAATTTAATCCAAGCGCCAACCAATTTAATCCACGTGCCAACCAATTTAATCCAGCTGTCGGAAGGTCGTTCAGGGGTGTTTTGTGCGGAATTAGGGACAGCTTTACGAGCTTTAATGAGCGTGGTGTGATGAAAACATGGTGTTCCTTAATGCTTTATGTGCGAAATATCATATGCGCGCAGCTTAATGGACATTTACCAACACCCGCAGGCCAGGAGAGCGATCTCGTTTGATTCGTTGGTGGCGTGTGGTGATCGCCTGCGAGATCGTCAGAAGTATCGCCTGCTCCGGTAATAGAGTTTTAGCATACCTGGTACCGTCCGCTAACGCTACGGCGGCGCGTAGCGGAGCCCGTCCGGCAAGGTGAAAATTCGTTCCGGTGGGGGGAATACTTCCGCCGGCCGGCCTTCGCCATGCCCGCTCCTTCTCTCCACTGAGGGGCAACCTCCTCGCCCTCCCCAAGCGCGCATGCGCGGACGGGTCCCGGTAACCCGCCACAGTAGCGTGAGCCTCCGCTTTCCGCTATGCTAAAACTCTCTATTGTTAACCAGCCGATTTGCCAGCGTATTTTTACGGAGCAGACGACACTTCTGTCGCCAGGCGATATTTCTGACGATTTAGCCGACGCTATTTTAATTCAGTAATAATGCTTCATCATCATCATCATCATCATCACCAGCCTATCTACGCCCACTGCAGGGCAAAGGCCTCTCCCATTATTCTCCAATTATCTCGGTCCTGTGCCAACTGTGACCAATTTATACCCGCAGACTTCTTGATCTCATCTGCCCATCTAACTTTCTGCCGCCCCCTGCAACGCTTGCCATCTCTAGGGATCCACTCTGTTACCCTTAATGACCAACGGTTATCTTGCCTTCGCATTACATGCCCTGCCCAGGTCCATTTCGTCTTCTTAATTTCTACTAATATGTCTTTAACACCAGTTTGCTTCCTGACCCACTCCGCTCTCTTCTTGTCCCTTAATGTTACACCTATCATTTTCCTCTCCATTGCCCGCTGAGTCGTTCTCAATTTAAGTTGAAACCTCTTAGTGAGCCTCCAAGTTTCTGCCCCGTAGATGAGTACCGGTAAGATGCAGCTGTCATACACTTTCTTCTTCAGCGACAATGGTAGGCTGCTATTCATTATCTGAGAATGTCTGCCATATGCACCCCACCCCATTCTGATCCTTCTAATTATCTCTGCCTCATTGTTGGGATCTGGGGTCACAACTTGGCCTAAGTAGATATATTCGCTTACCACTTCTACTGCCTCGCCACCTATCTCAAACTGCTGTGCTGTACCGAGGTTATTGATCATTACTTTAGTTTTCTGCATATTAATTTTCAGGCCCACGGTTCTACTCTGTTCGCCCAGTGCGGAAAGCATGCTTTGCAATTCTTCCCCCGAGTTACTTAGCAAGGCAACGTCATCAGCAAATCTGAGGTTACTGAGGTATTCTCCATTAACCCTTACTCCCACCTGTTCCCAATCCAACGTTCTCAATACTTCTTATAAGCATGCTGTGAATAACATTGGAGAGATTGTGTCTCCTTGTCTGACACCCTTCCTTATAGGTATTTTACTGCTCCCCCTATGGAGGATGATGGTAGCTGTAGACCCATTGTAGATATCCTTTAGTATTCTTACATAATGCTCATCTACCCTCTGGTTCCGTAATGCCTGAATGACTGCTAGGATTTCGACAGAGTTAAATGCTCTCTCATAATCTATGAAGGCTATATATAGGGGTTCAGTATACTCAGCACACTTCTCTATCACCTGATTGATCGTGTGAATATGGTCCATTGTTGAATAACCTTTACGGAACCCTGCTTGTTCTTTAGGTTGACTGAAATCTAAGGTTGCAGAGATGCGGTTAGAGATTACCTTGGTAAATACCTTGTAGACGACTGACAGTAAGCTGATCGGCCGGTAATTTTTCAAGTCCTTCATGTCGCGTTTATTATGGATTAGGATGATATTCGCGTTCTTCCAAGATTCCGGTACCATTGGAATCTTGGAAGAACGCGAACGAGAGCAGCGATGGCGTAGAGGTAGAACACCCGCCTCGCGTGCAGAAGGACCGTGGTTCGAATCCCGGTGCCGGACAATTCCCACCGGATTAAAAAAAATCCGCGTTTTGATGGAATTGCACAAAGGGGCTTGGGGTGCGGCCTGACCCCGGCGACCATTGCCGGTAATGCACTCCCTCACCAGAGCAGGATTGGCCACCCTGGTGTAGTAACGGCCAGAACCTCCCATGAATACGCCAATAATGCTTAAGGCTGCACAAAAGCATTGAATTTTTACCAACGAAACGTCTTAAAGCATTGTTACGTGAGAAGTAGAGTTACACTACGCTGGAAAGTCCGGTGCCGTAACAATACGCCGCAAGCAGACGATACTTCTGACGATCTCGCACATGATCACCACACGCCACCAACGTATCGAACGAGACCGCTATCCTGGCCTGCGCGTGTTAGTAAATGTCCGTTGAGCTGCGCGCATATACTTTGAACATAGGCATCAAGGAACACCCCGTTTTCATCACGCCAAGCTCATCAAAGCCCGTAAAGCTGCGCCTAATTCCGCACAAAACACCCCGGGAACAACCTTCCGACAGCTGGATTAAATTGGTTGGCACTTGGATTAAATTGGTTGGCGCTTGGATTAAATTCACTGGCACCTATATTAAATTCACTGGCGTTTGGATTAAATTAGATGACACTTATATTAAATTGGCTGGTGCTTGGATTAAATTTTATGGCGATTGGATTAAATTGAGCGGGAAAACCTGTAGTTCTGTGGTGTCATATAACTTATGTCATATAACACACTGGTGTCATATAACACACTGATGCTTATGCTTCTAGTGCCTGTCTACATTACGTCACTGCTGCCCATGTTACGCCACTGTGGCGCGAAATTTTAAACCTTTTGAATAAAAAAATCAAATTTCAAAAAATAAAGTTCTATAGATGTTGTTTTTTACTAGTAAATTTATTCACAGGTCAGTTACAGAAAAGACAGAGCGGTTAGTGCCTCTGATGTTATTGCTATTTGGTCCCAAACTTTGTACCATACCAGTGAACCATTTTTATGAAAAAATGATAATTGCTTGGTAATCTTGGTATACTCTCGCTGAAAATATATGTCCCTTAGTCCTCCTTCTGCGAGTGTATACACTGACAAAGCTCCTGCAGAGTTTGTATCTTAGTGTTGTTGGCTACGACACCATGTTTTAACGCAGTGCTTTCCGCTAATTTTCGCCTTGTTTGGGGCTGTGAGCATGTTTGTACGTGCAACAGGAGACTGTCAGCTAAACAACGCAGTTTTCGTCCTCGTAAAAGTCCCGTTAAAAGGGGCTATGCACACTGAAAAAGGATATTTTTCGCCGTTTTCAAGCCCCGTCATTTCACGCTATAAAACAGGAGAAAATTATGATGTGGTGTTTAGGTTAGCTGTTAGACTCAAACATACCATGTTTTGTTTGGTTTCAAGTGAATTGTACTGCACAAGCAATTGTACAGTACAATTGTGTTGCTTGAGGGCTCCAGCCCTGGTTCCGCGAACGCTCCAGTGGGTAAGAGTTTTGGCTGTTTTGAAGTTTCGCTGCAAAGAATAATTTTTGCGGAAGGAGATTGTACCGCCTTTCACAGAACGGAATGGAAACAAGGGAACACATAGTAAAGCAAAGGCGTCACGATGTCAAGGCCTAGGCTTTACTCCGCCTCGGACGCATGTTGTTGCAGAAGAACGGAAGTTCTCCATCATTTAAGTCGAGGCGGGCAACTTTTGTGGCAGTTTAGATCTTGCTTCCATCCCTCCAAGTGCACACAAGCAGAGGAAAAGTAAAGAAATCGGGCAGCCTGCATCCTCTTCGCCGCTTCTGACCACACGCGTCGCCTTGTTGACCTCTTACCGCTTCTCCGGTTTCCTCTGATAAATTTATGAAGCAGATTCTGAAATTTGTTTGCTGCCAGGGGAACTGTCAAACATTGCTTGCTAGGGTTTTTAGGAAACTACAGAAACCAAAGCAAAAACAAATAATGCGGCGGCCTAAATGATTTTTGGTGAAAGGCAAAGCATGTTTGCTCAATCATAATACGAGCATCGCTGCAGGGAAGATGCAGAGCAAGAACCACGATTTGGACTTTCTGGGAAGTCGTTAAAGATAATCCTATTGTAATAATTGCTTTGAAGTAAAACAGTTACGAATGGGCAACTAATTAACAAGGTAATTAATATAAAAAAACGCTGCTGATAGACATCTTGAATTTAAAATTTTGGATTCGTGCACCTATTCGTGCTCCTACTTAAATGTCACAACTGGATATCACGAAGAATTAAATTGGGAAAACGCGGTAGATACCCCAGAAAAATATGTGCAATGTGCGTGCATATAAACATTGTAGTTCACTTAAATACAGAAACTAGAGTAATGAGCTGAGAACCTATTTTTGTAAACAGCAACAAAGTGTCAATAAAATAGAAACATAAACGAGATATATTATGAGATAATCACAGCCTTTATGGTTTCGCCTGGCGGATATAACGGAAGATCGGCAGGATAATAATAATAAAATTAATGACTTTATTTGGCACCAAGGATACATGATGCAGGAGACCTGCAGAAAAAGCTGGCGTGATGCCAGTTTGACAAGGCCGTAGGCCCCCTCCCTCCTCCCCGAACCCATGGCAGCAGCCGTCACACTTTCATAAAAATATTCCGGATCATACGCGTGAAATAAACAGGTCTACTACAAGAAGAATCATCACTGTACATGTGTAATGAAACTAAACGTGTAATGCTTGAACAAAATATAGTTTCAGAAAATGTGAAAAATGTAGGCGCATTTGCCTTCAAAAAAAAAGAACTATACGCGTGATACATACAAGTGAAGCATACGAGAAGGTCTACGAGAAAAAAGGAGCAACAAACACTGTACAGGTGTAGGGCATTGGTGCGTATAATGTTAGAAACAAATAATCCATTTCGCAATGCGAAAGACAGGCGTACTTGCTTTGCAAACACAAAAACAGCATCTTAAAAAAAGGAAATGACTAATTTATCGCTTTGGCAAACACCACAAATACATACTCATTTTCTAAAACTGTGAAAAAAAAAACAAGACACCAACAAACGTATCGCGAGAAAACACAGAGCAGTATACAAAAATACAAGTCACTAAACCGACTAAAATCTAGATAGGACCTACTGAGGATTGGCATACCTTCAGGATAACCCGAAACCAATGCTATAAACAGCCTTCTGAACAACCAGCACCAAACCTAGACACGTGGGTTGCGGCACTCATTAGAGATGAGAAAGCGCATGAACAGCTACTTGATCCAGAAATTCAGGCAGAAATTGTAGACTCACGCCCCCATAACATGTGGACAGCTCTCTGTAGCCTACGGAAAAATAGAAAGCCAGTAAGCACAATAAAAGACTAAGAAAAAAATACCTGAACTTTCACACACTGCAGAAAAATAGGCGACTGACTAGTAACTTGTAGATGGGGAGAAATTTGCGATCAGCTAAGGAGAACACTATGAAACGTACATGGTCCCTGTTTAGACACCAACTCGACCCGTCTCAGTCCAAAACAGCACAAACTAATGATTAAACACCGTTAATGATGATAGCTGTGTAGCTGTGTAATGATAGCTGTGTATTAAACACAGTCAATACACAGCTATCATGGTACACAACAACAGCTCCTTATTACTGTCAAAGAGGAATACATCCCCAGTGGTGAGCAATGCCTCCTTCCACACTTTCGGGGAGCTCCTCATAAGCACCTTGAGGGAGATATCACGAAAGCGGAAATCAGGGCAGCACTTGTTAATCTAAAAAGTAACTGAGCACGGGTAAAGATGGGGTAACGAACAAAATGTTACGTAATCTAGATGACAGCTGTTTTACCACATTCACTTGCTTCTTTAACCAACATTGGAATGCAGGTACCCTGCCTCAAACGTGGACTCACGAAAACGTCTCTTTCATTTCTAAGCATGGGAAACCCCTCAGGAATGATAACGTTAGACCAATATCACTCATATCTTGTATAGGGAAACTTCTAGAGCATATTATCCCTTCTCGACTCCTCAAACTCATAAATCAAAGAAACTCTCTCCCATCCACAATGTTTGGCTTTCGTGCTAGGCTCTCAACTATTGACATTCATCTTCAACTTCATCATGACATCCCAGCCATACCGCCACGGGCCGACACAGCTGTAATTCTAGCCTTAGACCTTGCAAAGACCTTGGATAGAGTCACACATCAGGCAACTTTACAGGGCCTTTCTACCATCTCCCCTGGCATTAAAACATAAAACTACATTAAAGCCTTCCTCACACCACGAACAGCGACACTCCGCTTTGGCGCTCTAGGAACGGAAGAATTTAGCCTACCACCAATAGGAACACCGCAAGGAGCAGGGCTTTCACCGCTACTCTTGAACTTAGCACTGCTTCAAATTCCCCAAGCACTAAACAAAATATCAAATCTTCACCGTAGTCTCCATGCGGACGATATTACACTCTGTACTACCGGCGGCAGTGATACTGAAATAGAAGAAATACCCCAACCTGGTGCGACAGCTGTAGTAGAAGGCGCTGCCCTCACTCGCCTCCAATGCGGCCCCAAAAATTCACAGCTATTGCTTCTACCTCGAAAGCAAAGGCAACGTTGGAATCCAAATATCCATGTTTACATTGAGTCCACCGCTATATCGGTTTTCCCGAAAATCAAAATTCTCGGACTCACTATAAATCGCTCCAGAACTGCTACGGCCTTTATACTACAACTTTCTTCTCACGTCACCCTAACCATCGGGTTAATTAAATGCATTGCCACCCGAAACAACGGTCTTAAAGAAGCTGATCAAGCATTTATCATCAGCCGTATCACTTACTACCTCCCGTAACTCCTCCCAACTGACGCGGACCTAGCGAAAATAAATTGTCTTATACAGAAAATCTATAAAGTTGCCTTGCAACTCCCACCCAGCACTTCCACTGCCATGCTTGAGGTCACCGGTACCTACAACATGGCGCAGGAGCTTATGGAAGCGCACCGTATGGGACAACTCAATCGACTAGCCAAAACTCTTCCCGGGCCGCATCTGCTTCAATGCCTGCAACTGAAAGTGCCCAACATCACAGCCTCGAATTGTCTTATCCCTCTGGAAATTCACGCTAGCATTCAACTTGCGGTTGCCGCAGCGTGCGGATGGTGGATGTCGCGCTCTGATAAAGGGGCGGTTTTTGCGACCCAGACAGGCCGCGGTAACAGGGTTTCGGACGAAGAAAACATGCAGGATTATCAAGTACTTTCGCCTCAGCTGCCAGCAGCTCAGTACGTTTTAAACACTGTTTTTCTGCATGACGATATGATGGCGAGGCCTCATCGCGTAGAAGATTTTCAAGATACCCTCGCGCATTTGGCACTGCTCCCCGAGGTTATCGCCTTGGGGGCGTACCAAATGAATCATGTGTGGGCTGTTACCTTCAGCAGTGTGGAAGGAGTGAAGAAAATACTGGCTGCTGGTGACATCAAAGTGAAAGCGCGTCGGTGCCTGGTCATCGACCCAAGGAACCAGGAATTGCGTCTCAAAGTGCTCTGTATCCTTCACAGTGTTTCGGACGGGGAGGTGCGGGCATATCTTGCTCCGTACGGGAATGTAACCGATGTTTCGCCAGAACAGTGGCGAGTGTCTGGATGTGTCAACAAAGGGGGGGGGTGTCGGAATGTGATTGATAACAACGCGCCTCGTCACCCTGAAGCTCAAGCCAGGGGTTACACCGGACGACCTGCCTCACCAGCTGCGGATTGCCAAGGACAACGCCCTCGTCGTTGTTCCCGGGAGACCACCACTATGCCTCCGGTGCCACCGGCATAGACACGTTGGACGTGAGTGCCGTGTTCCACGGTGTTAACTTCGTCGTCACTTCGGCAATGCCGAAGCTGACTGCGTTCCCATATACGCCAGAGTGACGGGACCAGCAGGAAGCGAGGACAAGTCCGAGCATCTAATGGATAATGCTGACGCCGAGAAAGCTGCCGGCGGAGCAGGTGACGTGACCTTGCCTACGTCTTCTACAATAACTCAGCACCCAGGAATTGACGACGGCAAGACAGCAGAAAAGACTGCGGAGAAGAGCCTCCCTCCAGTTACCCCAGACGGCACCGAGAATTTTGATGCTGTCAAGAACGACGGTAACGCGGCGGCGGCTACTTCATCTGTCGAGTAGTGCGTATCAATGGAGGTTTCAGACGCAGCAGCTAGCGGCGTCGTCACCACGCGCCAACGAGATACTGCAGATGGAGTGGCTCAGAACAACGAGAACGCAGCCCTGGATGAGCCACCGGGGACAGCTTCGACGGGGCGAGGAGCGACGCTGAGACCCAAACCGAACAACCCGCCCCACCGGAGGCCACCGGCGACGCCATGGGCATCACAGCCTCTTTAGGTCTTCTCAGGTGTGTGGTGGCCAGACTTGTCATAATTGAGCATCAGAGCGACAAACACTTCCTTTTTGTAAGTGCGGTACGAACAAAAAATTTGCCGCGTATCTGCTCCTTTCGTTGCAAATGTCGTCGAAAGACGATAGTCTTTGTAGACATTTGCCAAGGAAATGCCCCCTTCGCTTTCCCGCTCACCTCTCATGCTGTTCCTGTTCCGTCGCACTCACACCAAGGCAAACACTCTAAAGGTTTGCTCAAGGCGATTTGAATTTACCTCGTTTCAATGCTACAGGTGGGGTTCCTCGGTGCCAGCACTGCAGTACGGCGGAGACGCGCGTGAATCGAGGCGGCCGACTTCAAGGTTTATAGAACCGCGTTACCGTGCTCCATGTGCGTTCCAAGTAGAACCTGAAACCTAGCTAGTGGAACCTTTCTTTGCTGTTGCCGCGTGATTTCTCATATGCCACCCGTACGTGGCGCGGGCAACACAGGCGGCGCGCGTTGTTCTGCCGTAGATGTAGAATATTATTTGATATCGAAAAACCAAGCATTCAGAAATTTTTTAATAAAAGAACACTGTAAATATCCCTTGTGTACTAATTTCCTGTGTTATATTTGCGTAATGTCTTCTTCTTGTTCAACAAAGTTGCCAAGTATGAACATATAAACCGGGCTTAGACGCTTACATTTGGCTGTGAGTATATAAGACTATTTCGCAGTAAGCAATTTACTTTGGCCGGGTGGCTGAATAGAGAGAGAGAGAAAACCTTTATTTGAGCCCCATGGAGCTAGTCTGGATGGCGGGAAACCGGCGGTGGTAACCAGCCGGTGACCATTGCAGCTCGCTGGATGACCTTAGCCTGGACCTCACGGTCCGAGCAGCACAACGCCTTCGCCCAGTGCTCTCCGTCTGTGAAAGGGGGGAATGGGTTTTGGGGGCACTGCCACACGCAGTAGTCTTGGGTATCGAGGGACCCGCAGTCGGGGAACAAAGGGGTGGGGTAAAAAGAAGGGTAGATTAGGTGAAGTCAATATCGGCAGGGGAGTACGTGTGTCTGGGTCAGTCGCCATAGGCATTCCTCTTCGTTGTAGAAGGTCGGAGCGGCTGGGGGTAGTTGGCGGCGGGAGAGGCGGTAGTGCGAGGTTATGTCGTGGAAGGTAACAAGTCTGTCGCGGGCTGATAGGGCTCCGTGGAAGGGCTCAAGGGCAGGACCAGCTCGGACGGTCAGCTCTCGAGCGGCCCTGTGTGCTGCCTCGTTTCCCGCCCCTCCCCCTCCACACACACACCCGTATGGGCCGGAGTCCATACCAGCTCGACTTGGGTGGTGGGAAGAATTTTGAAGAAGGATTTTGAGGGCCAAAGGCGAGATCATTCCTTTGGCAAAATTTTGAACGGCCGTTTTGGAATCGGAGATTACGATGGAGGGGGTGGCCGGAGGGTGAAGGTTAGGGCTACTGCCGCCTCTTTCGCGGTCGCCTGGGGATCGAGTTACAGACAGACAGACGGACAGACGAACAGACAGACAGACAGACAGACAGACAGACAGACAGACAGACAGACAGACAGACAGACAGAGAGACAGACAGACCAAAATTTCTGGGTTTAAGTAGCCCAAGAAAGACTATCGTCTTAATAGACTTTATTAAAACGGGCTCAAGAACTGAAACCCTTCCCGTTCCACTGAGGTTGTGAAAGTGTGTGCGAGAGAATTATGGGAGCGTGGGCACGTAAAGGCCAATGTGTTTATGTTTGGTATCAAAACAAAAGTTAACGCTGTGTGTCCGTCTGCAAGCAGTCAGATAATGGCATTTAAGTTAGGGACGGCTCTACGCGTAACCACGATAAATGTGAGAGGGCTGGCAGCGAGAAAACGGCAGTACCAGGCAAGCCGCCTACGTAGGGAACGTAGCTTGGATGTTGTCGCCGTCGAAGAAACCAAAACTGAAAGCCAGGAGCACACGGATCGCATGGTTTTACCCTTCAAAGTTGCTACCATTTTTGTGTTTCCCACGCCGCAGGCTCATCAGGCGGTTGTGCCTTACTTCTCAAAAATTTTATCGGCATTGAAGTTGAAAATGTAATATCATGTGCCTTGGGCCGCATGATAGTGTGTGATTTCACGTTATCTGAAACCAAATTGAGGATTATATGTGTGTATGCTCCAAATGCGGAATACGAACGGAACCAGTTTTTTTAAGACATAGAATGTTACTTGGACTGCCCAAGAATGCTAGTGTTATTGGGTGATTTTACCTGTGTGTGTAGAGCGGAGGACAGAGCGTCAAAGGCGCGGGTTCGAGACGCGAGTTCATAGTTTCTAAGTGCGATGATGCAAGAAAGAAAGTTCAAAGACGCAGGTTGTATATTTGCGGGAGCAAATACGACGCAGTATACATTTTCAAGGCATCAGTCCCGCCAGATGAGACCGAATCTACATTTCCGCCGAACTAGTACCTGCCTGCGATACCTGTGACGTTAAGCCCGTTAGTTTCACCGACCACAGTCTAGTCACTTTGTTCATGGGATGAAAGAAAAGGCATTGTTCATTTAAATGGGAGCTGTGGAAGTTAATTGCGATGTAACTGTGGGATAATTTATTAGTAAACGAGATAAAACACATCTTAGGAAAACTGCTCGACGGAGATCCGCATGACGCCTTTCTTCTCTGGGAAAACTTCAAGCAAGAAGTCAAAATTAATGCCATCGAAAGGGCTAGTACATTAGATCAGAAGAAAAAGGAAAAAGAAAAACAATTGCAAGGCCAACTCCAGTTTCTTGTAAGCATGGAAGCGCAGAACCCGGGCAAGTGTAAAGACAGCATAAGAGAAGTTAAAACAGAACTAGAACTTCTGGACACAGAAAGATACAGGGGGGCCATAATACGAGCATGCAATGAACGACTATGGTTAGGCGAAAGGCCCACGAAACGCCCGTTGAGAGAGGAAAACAGATACCCCGAGCGCAACGAAATAACAGCGACAAGCTATTGTGGCGAGGTAGTGCATGAGGCTGAAGAGATAGAACAGGCCTTTTACGAACACTAACGGGATTTTCTGGGACAGGCGCACAGTACCGAAGAGGGTTTTGCAAATAATTTTCTTCTGCTGATGCCAAAGTTAGACGCGGAAATTAAAGCAACCTGGAAGCCCCAATCAGCCTTTCTGAAATTAAATGTGCTATTGACGAGTTGACCCTAGGGAAATCGCCCGATCCCGACGGTCTAGGAGCTTATTTTAGATGCAACGGATCTCTTTAACTCGCCTTGTCCCGCGTTGTCGCGGCGTAGTCCGCATCCCTACCCCATTCTCCTCACCTCGGCAGCTGCGCGCTCCGCCGCTCTTTCCGCTGCGCCATCTGTGCGTCAACGCGGTCAGCGCGCAGCTTGCGCTCGGCTGCGCTCGCTCCCGTCGCCGTGCCAGCTCTGGGTTAGCGCCCAGCTTGCGCTCGGTTAAAAATTTACACCATCTTCCCGCGAGGGGAACCATGGGGTAGATGCGACGCATCGGGGGTGAACATGCTGCGTAAATAGGATACACAAAAACAGCAATCCACACACTGACATCGCTAACATAACGGAAACGCAACGGCAACCCCCGATGCGTCGCATTTACCCCATGGTTCCCCTCGCGGGAAGATGGCGTAAATTTTTTATAAAGCTTTGAAATGCGAACTAGCAATGGCCCTATGTGGAGTAGTTAAGAAAGCCTACGAAATAAAACATCTGCCCACGCATTTTAAGAAATCTCACGTCGTCTTGATTCCGAAATCAGAAGAGGCCACTGTACTATTATCAGTCGCGGCTTTCCGCCCTATTTGTCTCACAAACGTGGACTACAAAGTTTTAATAAAATTACTAGGACAGAGATTACTGAGCGTTAAAGAATACAGTTTAGGCTCACATAAAACGTGTGGGATTAAGAGAAGAACAATTACGACCAACATCCATGTCTTAAGAAGCCTTTAAGAATGTGTAGACGTATTAAAGGGGAAGGCCGCTATTTTGCAACTGGATTTACAAAAAAAGGCATTTGACCGGGTATTCTACAAGATACTCTCCGATATTTTGGTTCATGTCAATGTACGCTCTGTCCTCTTACAAGGGGTGAAAATGAGCTACTCAATCTGTGAGGCCAGCCTAATAATAAACAAGAATGTAACTGCCAGTTTTCCGACACGATGCTCCGTTAAGCAAGGCTGTCCCCTCGCACCCCTGCTTTTCGCAATCTACCTCGAACCCGTCTGCTTAAAAATTCTGCACAATAATGCAATTCACAGTTTCAAGCTGCACGATAGTGAAGTAAAAATCCTCACGTATGCTGATGACATCGCGGTTATCTGTGCTGACACAGAAAGTATAGACGTTGCTGTTAAGGGCACAACAAGGTTCTGCAAAACGACTGGCAGTGCGATAAACTGGAACAAATGTATCGGGTTCCCGCATGGAAACTTGGGGTCCAAGCCAAATTTATTTTGAAACATTCAGTGTGCCGACACGCCAGTGAAATACCTAGGCGTACCACTCGAACACTACCTAGATACAACACAAAACTGGGCGGAAGAAATTCAGTGTGTCGAAGACAAAACGCCCAAGTGGGCCGGACATGACCTGTCTATATTTTTGCGAGCTACCGTTTGTAATTTATTTCTTGTGACAAAGATCTGGTACATCCTGCAGGCCTTATGTATGTCACGTGTAAGCGTACAAAAACTACACCGAGTGTTTGCTGTCTGTTTGGTGCTCTATGTGGGAACGGATGAGCCGCACCAACATGTTTCGCTTAGTTAAGACCGGCGGGGTTGGTCTCACTCATCTCTTCTTGAGACAAGTCATCTCAAGGTTTTTTTTTTTTTTTTGAGAGATCACCGTGACGATTTTCTCCGAACAGTGTTGCAATTGCGACTTAGAATGCCTTGCCAGACTAGGGTGTGTCAGCGGATCACACAAGAGGAGCAAGTGTGCGAGGATTCCTGCGGGAGCTGGTCTGGGCTTTTCATTTTCTAAAAGTACGGTTCTCGATGGACTATTTGACTGCTGTAACCCGTAAGAAATTGTACAAAGACTTGGTCGTTGTTACACTGCCGACGCCTTTGTACCGATCAATGTACTCTTCAGGGTCCGGCAAGGACGTATTGAAAAGAGTCAAGGCTATGTCAATACGGTCATCGGTGAAAACATTCTTTTTTAAGGTATTAAATCTCGCGTGCGCAGAAAACCTGAGATGGTGGAGCACATTTTTTTAGATTGCGAAGATGCTGTATTTCACTGGGACATTCTGCAGCGCACTTTTAAAACGTCCCTACCTGTCCCACCTTACCGCATACGATTCTTGCCGACTGACAACGCTGAAGGGGTGCCATATGACATCTTTATGGCTTTAAGCCTGCATAGTGTGTGGAAGACTCGGATGGCTGTACGACATGCAGACCCCAACGCACGCCCTGCGAGAGAGTACTTTATTGAGAGCATCGCATTCGTTAGAGATATATATAAAGCCCAGAACGAACAACCTGAATGTTTATGGGCCCTGGATGCCTTGGTGAATCTCAAGAGATTTTAATCCGCCAGCACTAACGACCCGTAGGCTGGCAGTTTTAACCTTGTAATGTTGTGAATGATGTGTTGTGTTTCTTCTTTTATGGTTTGGAGTTGAAATCCGGCAATAAAGAAAAAAATGAAAATCTGCCCCCTCCCTCGAAACATGCACTCTCATGCACACCGGGTCCGCAGGGTGCAGAGATCCAAAACACTTGCAGAAAAGTTTCCGATACGTCCACATACAGTGTATGTCGATGCTGCTGAATACCGACACCGCAATGCATTCGCAATAAGTCATCAATAATGTCCCAAACAACTCACCACTCACTTCTCTCACGATCCGCACGGCTGAACTGGCCACGGCGGATGAGGCAGCACTCGCAATAGCCCTGGCTAGTCGGCCACCACCCTCAATCATATTTTCCGATTCGAAAACGGCCATTAGAAATAACGGTGCGGGTACCATCTCATCCCAGGCCCTAAACCTTCTTCTTCAAAACCCACCTTCTACCCAAGTTTAGCTGATTTGGACTCCTGCCCACACTCGGCTTGGGGGAAACGAAGTAGCACAAAAGACAGACAGCCCGAGCACTCACCTCCCGGGTGTGCCCCACCTACGTGGCCTCTCAAAGAGCCAGATCAGCCCGAGATAGCCTTATTGAGCTACGATGAAACTACTATACTCATTACCACCTCTCTCGCCTCAAATACCCACCGGCCCACCCCTGATTGACTTACACGGAAGAACGACTATGGAGGCTCACCCAGACGGAATCACTTCCGAATAGGGCCCTCCTCTATCACATACACACCTCAGTTTATCCCTCTACGTTTTGCCCACTATTCCGAGACATGGCGACGGGGCAATAGCACATGTGGGCCAGTCCATTTGATCCCCTCCCTCAAATCAATTTTTCGGAGCTTTGGGAGGCAGCGTTGAGCTGCTCTGACACTGAGAGAAAGAAGACCATCATAGCCCGGGCTACGAACGTCGCCGCACAGTTCCGGCTGCGGGTCACCTCCCTCGCTTAGAAGTTTTCTGTAATAAAGTGTTTCTCTCCCTCTCTAGCTCTCTCATGATATGAGATAGTAAGGTATGCGTTTGTACCAAAGCCATAACTCTATAGAAGTTGAAATTTTCAGTTTCGCGTTGTTGCTTGAACAGGAGAGTTGGTGCCACATGTGGAGGATGTACACTCCTAAACAAAATACGCGCAACGTAGGGCGAGCGTAGGGCGCACGCAATATGAGAAATGATTCCTCGCCACGGTTTGCAAAAGACGAAGGCGGAAATAAACTGCAATGACCGCAGAAAACGTCATGAATAAAAGCTGTGTATAAATGAAATATGAATACCGAAAAGAGGAAACAGGGTGGACAAAGGACGCGTGGAGGCATTGAATTCTGAAAGGGAAGAAAACAAGGAGGGCTACGCCGACGCTAAATGTTCTTCATTTTTCTTTGTCAAGGCAAAAAGCTAAGGGGAAGGAAGTCGCCTTGAATTTCCTAAAGAAAAGGACTGATGTGATGGAATGCTTCCGCTACGGCGATGACTCTCCGCGTCCATCTCCGAGTTCCCGCTTCGCTGCCGCCTGCTTATCCCCCCTCCCCTGCAAGGGTCATTTCTGCTTTTAGTGCGACATCAAAATTTGCTTAGAGAGTAGCCTCGCTCAAGTGCTCGGTGGGCTACACTTGAAATGCTGGTAGGACGGCGTCTGGTTGATGCGCGTCCCTCAGGGCATAGGGCGCTCAATTCTTGGCAATCAGTTTACTCCGCTACGTTTTCGCGCTGTACTATATTTCTTCACCCGAGTGGATTTTCATTGTCCAAGGACGCACGCCAGACGGAGAAATCGCGTCAGCGTGCCAGTCAGCCCTAATGTCTTTTTTTTTTATTTCTAGCTCAAAGTGTTCGCGTGTCATTAGACAGTGGTATTCAAACCGCAGTTCTGAACATGCGTGGGCTGAAAATTCACAGAAAGTTATTCGACAGCAAAGAGAGACAGCTTCAACTCTCAGTGAGTGCACCATGCAAGGCGAACCCTGAAACCCATTTACAGCAGCCAGAGAGAAGTATCCTACCTACCCACTCAATTAAAATAAAAGTGAAAGAACGGTCACAAACAAGATCATTAATGTGAAACAGAACAGCTTTGCTATGAAGCAAAAGGTTAAGAAGATCTGCTGGTGTAAATTTTCCAGTTACGGCCGACAGTGACTGCATAACGTTTGCGCCAAATGATTACAACGATGTGCAGACAACTTGTGTCACCATGAAGTTAGAGAACCGTGTAAATACAACCAACTGCTTGACAGCATTTAATTGTAACCCGCTGAATTGTTGTTCTCCTGGACGAACTGAAAAAAAAAAAACAGGTGCAGTATGAAGGTATGGGAACATTTCAGCTTGCTCCAGAAACCATATCAAGAGTATTAGTCATGATAGAGGAACAATTAGTAAAGAAATGTCAGTTGACATTTTTCCTAGGCAATCCCTGAGTGCACATCATTCGACAATGAAGCGTTTAACTGGGCTTGCAGGGAAGAACGTAAGCGAGCGAGTAGCAAGCAAGTTATGAAAGTAAACACCGTTCCTGTACTATCTCAGGACATTTTATTCACCCCTGGTCAATCCCGCAAGCGGGTATGCGCGATGGTTCCGCACTCAGATTTCTTCTATCCGACAAGGCGACCCGGATATTTTTTGCCGTTACACCTGATGAGGCCCAAGCATTCGACTGGCATGGGACCGTCCATTGAATATCTTCCGCAGGAAGGTGTCCGCAAGGGAGGCTGAGTTTTGGAAAGATATAAGTTCCATGATGTCAGTAATATTGAAATGCTGGCATAGTGTCAATCTTAACTTCGCATAATTTGTTCCAGGAAACGGGCTCGACTCCTAAAGATGGCCGATCGCGAAAGTACCGGCATTCATAATTATGGTAATGGAAACAACGCGAGTAATTTTGCCATTTTTGTACTCTTCTAATTCTGTTCAAAGAGCTCGAACAGGATTTGGGTTCGCACCTTTATTCGTTGTGGGCGTCTCAGTGGACAGGTCTGCTGGCTTTCGCAGAGGCAATGGCTGCTTGCTGCTCATTTTGTGGTCCACGAGTTTAGCAATTTTTCAATCGTAAATTCCACTCTTTCGCCCCCCACCCAGCAGCAGCGGAGTGCTCGTTTCTCCGCTGCGACGCCGGGCGACGGGCGCTTCAGGTGGCGAGGAGGCGCAGCTTCCCGAGCATGGCTGCCAGCGGGGCGAAAGCAGTGCCACCGCTTGCAGCTCGTCTTGACGCCCCTTCTCTCCGCACGCGCCCTGTCGTTCTGTCTTTTAAAGTAAATCTTTCTCCCTTACCAGCCAATGGTTCTTTCGCGGCGTGCGGGACAATAAACTCCCAACGCGGCAGATCAGCGGGGGAGGGAGAGGGTTTCACTCACGGAGCACATGGCGCGGCAAATTTACCCAGCATTCCTCGCGCGGAAGTGCCTGCTCGCTTGTGGGCGCACCAGCGGTACGGCTTTGCCGTCTGCTTTAGCGACGGTTGTTTTGGGCCTGTTTTGGCACAGCTTCACGTCCATTGCATGCTTCCTTCGCACGGCTTGATTAACTTGTTCGACCGCACCTCCTGCGTAACCCGGACCCGACGGAATTAAGTGGTGGTACGGCACGGCAAAGATACGTTAAGCATTGGTTTGCAGGGGGGGGGGGGGAATCTAGAGACCACATACAGACGTTTGGCCGCTGGAGAAACGCCACCTTTTGCGCACTGCTTGCCACGAATGGTACTACGTTTTCTAAATTGGTTATTACCAATTCAGTTGTGTTTTAAGAAGTATTACAAAAGGCGACAGGAACAAGTGGTTCTGGTAAATAGCGATTGTTTCGGTGTCTGCGCTTGTGACGTGCGGTGGTGTAGTCCCGAGCTAGCACATCAGTATGGATAGGTTCCGCTGTCTCACCCTTCGAAAGACGCTCCTCGCCGTTTTCTTTCTGCCGACGCACAGCCAGGCTACAGTGGTGGCGTCCGCCGCTCTTGCCCGGCTGTGGCCGACGCTGCTGCGTTTGGGACGCCGCCCTTGCGAATTCTAGGTAACGGCTGGCAGAATATCTAGTTTTATTAATTGTAGAGCCACGCGTGTGAATTCAAGTGACGTCGCATAGGTAATTGTTCTGGGTGTCGTTTAACTCTTTCCTTTCCAAACATCTTTACAGCGTGGGTTCGAGCACGTTTTTTTCTGTTTCCCTTTGTCCACAGATCGACGGTGCAACTTTTCGCCAACATGGGCCATCTATTGCTTCCGCAATTATAAAGGAGAAGTAAACTGAACCCAAGACTGGGCATGACACGTGCAAAAGCGGACAATGTGACTGCTGGTGACACGTTAATTTTATGTGTAAATACACCCAAAGCATCTTTTTTTCGTCAAAACAAACGACCCCTGCCCGCGGGCGCGGTGAGAGCCATGGCTGCCTTTCGCGATTGGCTGGCGGCAGATGACGTCATATTCGGAAGTGCCGGCGCTGCGGGGACCGCTCGGCCTGAAGATCTCATTCTGTTCCTGTTTAGATACGGGCTAGAAGGTCCTCTGGCGAATGGAGAGTTCACACAATCTTTCCTTAGAATAGGAGAGCCTGATGGACCTATAAACACAACAGGCTCGCTCGCGGCGAGCTTTAGAAAGGGGCTCTCCACCGACGACTCATGGCCGACTTGTTTCTCGGGTGCAGGGGAGTTGCGCAGATATAAGTTCGCCGCTTTCACTACCAGCTCTAGTCACAATTCCTAGCACAATTTTTCAACCCACCATCATCCCCATCCTCGAATGTGGAACTTTGTTTTTACATTTGGACAGGCGGCAACAAGCTCTGTGCAGCGGCCTGCGATGCGCACAGGCAGCTCGGCCGCCGCCGGTCGCCGCGTCACGCAGAGGTGCTAGTGACAGGTCGCTGCTCTGCCGGTCAGCGGAACGTGGCATTGCTGCACATACGCATGTTTTAGAATAGGGGAGCCGAACGTTGGTCACCCCCCAAAAGGTACAGAAACCCAAGCGCAGCACGCTGGTCCCCGACGAGCTTTAGAACGCCTTCCCCAACGGCTCCAGCCGGCTCAGGCTGCACGGATCGCCGCTGATGTTGGGAACTTTAGGCTTAGCACCAAGGGAGATAGTTGGTCGCTGGTATCTCTACAATGGCGGATGACTATTCTTAACACAGTTTTTCACCCCACTATCATTCCCTTTCTCGCATGTTGAACCTTACTCCGACGTTGATAGTGATTCTAGCGATCGGTGCTGTGCTCATTCTTGCGCACAGGTAACGCTATCCACCGGCCTCTCGCCGCATCTCGTGCTCGGGCAGGTTCGTTTGCTGCCGTCAACACGCCTCCGCGACCGGTCGGCGCTCCGCATCGCGATACAAATTCGATCACCTCTTTCGAAGTCACCTTGGATGACAATCCCTAGCACGATTTTTCACCACACTATCGTCCACTCTTGCACGTTTACCTTGCTTTTCGCGACGGCCTTGATTCTGGACGGCAGCGAAGGGCGGTGGCTGCCGCGGCATGTGTGGTGCGAGCCGATTCGTGCGCCGTACGGGCATGCAGGATCGGCGAGTGTGCAGAGCGCATCCGCGCGCAGAAAACGCTTTATGCTTTCAGCTTGCTTCATTTCTTCTTAAAATTTAGCTATTCAGACAAGCTGTCGTCACAGCCAACAACGTTGAAGGGAAAACGAGTAAGTTCGGAAAGCCCAGAGCGGTGTGTTCCCACAAATTTTCTAATTCCCTCATAATAATGGATCAGGAACTTGGAGTGCCTCCTTATTTGTTTGAGCCCGTCACTTCGCCTACGAAGCACAGAGCACCCGACGACACGGCCGGCCCCGCGACTACTCGTGAAGTCAATGTAGGAACTACGGGCGCTCGCGTAGGAAATCTCTGGTATCTATGAGTCGCTTTAGGGAATCACGCAGTAGCATTAGGGTTAAAAATCGACGCGGAAGCAACTCTAGACAATGGTGATTAATAAAAGGCAGATTACACGCCTGCTTAATTCGCCCAGTATACTTGGACATAGCGAAGAGGCGGCGCATGTCGCTGGCCGTCATCCGAATATGACGCTACTTCCGGTCGCTGCCTCTCGATTTCTCGCTCTTCCGGCGATGCGGCAGGGAGCAGTGGGCGGGACTTAGGGTCAACTTTAACGACGGATACCGCAGTCGCCAAGCTAAAAATGACGAAAAAAACTTTACAGGCATAAACTGAACAATGTAATATTTGTAAAAGGTAGAGTTTTGCCCGGTTTTGAAAGCACTTCAGTAGCCATTTAAGGCCAATCCACACGACGGAGCCAGTCCCGAGGCCGATTGGTCCCGGGACGCCCATGTGCAGCTTTAGACCGGGCCGACCTGCGGAACATGAAATCCGAACACAGTGGCCGTTTAGCGTCGATAGCATGGTGAAAGGGACACACCTCACGCAACGTGTTCACCAAGCGAGAAACCGTTACCTTCATGTCTGGCGCCTTCTCGCAGCCGCCGGAATCGCACGCACGAAGGATGACGCGATGAGCCGTGACATGACCAAGGGTGCCGCAGTTACCGCCCGTCACTGCTCAGCACCACCAGCTAGAAGGGGACTATTGCGAAAAATAATGTCCCACCCACGCGAAACACGTGATAAAGGCCGTTAACATTGCCCTAGTATAAGTCCCATCAGCTGCTACTAAAAACGGACGTTAAGATTGCACGTAATAGTAATAATAATAATAATAATCAATCAATCATGTTTATTTCCGTGCCAAGGAACAGCCAGAGGCCTGAGTGCTGGCGCACGGGAAGTTACATGAAAACAAAATACAAGAAACATATAGCAAGAAACAAACAAGCGACAAGACACACACAATTTGAAGTAGTGAAAATGACAGAAATAAAGCACAGGCGGAGCCTGGGTACAGGTAAAAAATAAAAAAAGAAGATGCCTATGTTGCTCTGCCTGTCGTAAAGGCCACACGACAGGCAGAGCTACAAAGTTTGACAGTAATACAACAAAAACAACGGCAAGAGTGTAGAGACAAATGATAAGACGAACAAATGACAGTAAACAGTTTTAAAAATAGGCAACTATCAGTTGGATAGACACAACCGCAGAGAAACCAAATTCCAGAAAAAAAAAGAACGACAGACATATCATAGGTGTTTAACATATACTGTATTCAACAGCGCTGTACGGTAAATTGTAAAGGATTTCTGAAAGATGTCAAGGCGTTTAAAGAAGCGGTTGTAACAATTCTGTATTCTGCGAACAGGAGAATGATTGGAGTTGCGCGCAGCGGTCAAGAACGGGCGATGCGACCTGGTGGGCCTTTGTGGTACACTAAACTCTAAACAGTTAAGCAGTTCTGCGCAAGAAAGGTCACCATAAACAATTTTGTGAAGAAATGTAAGGTCTGCACGCATACGTCTGCAGTTCAAGGAAGGGATGGAAGGGAATATGGGTAAGTCAGAATCAGGATGAAAACTTAGATTGTGATGACGGTGCTTAAATATGTATAAAACTTCTTCTGCACACGTTCTATTAATTCACTACTAGATTTGGAGATGCCGTTCCAGGCAACAGAAGCATATTCTGACTGTGGTATACATATTGCATTGTATAGCATTAGAAATGAATCTGGAGAAGAGAATTCCTTTGTAATCCTACACACATTTCCAAGACTTCGAAGTGCTCGCCGGGTGATGAGCCTAATATGAGGAGAATAAGAGAGGGTACTGTCGAAAAGCACCCCTAGGTCCCTAATCTCCTCAACCCTTTGCAGAGGAGCTCCCTCAATAATGTAGGAAAACAGCAGACGGTGGGTGTTCCGGTTGTAGGTGACAACCTTTTTTTAGTGGGGTTTAAAATTAGGCAGTTTTCCCTGCACCAGACCGATAATTCTGACACATCCCTCTGCAAGGCACAGCAGTCCTGAACACCGCTAATGTGCCTAAATAGTTTGACATCATCAGCATAGAGAAGAAAAGAAGAGTTTGTTTACACTGTTGACACATCATTGATAAAGACAGAAAACAATAATGGACCCAGCACGGAACCCTGGGGTACACCACTTGTTGCCGGGTAAACACTAGACTTTTTGTAGTTGACATCTACATAAAAGGACCGGTCAAGGAGATAGTTGGACAACAAGGCAACAAGGCTTGCGTCTACACCGGACTTAGCAAGCTTGTTAATTAATAACTGATGGTTCACCACATCAAACGCCTTACTGAGGTAAAAATAAATAACGTCCAACTGGCCGTTTTCACAAACTGCAGCCGAAGCCTGTGTCATAAAGCTTGCAAGATTTGTGACTGTCGATCGACCCGAGAAAAAGCCGTGCTGATTTGGTATCACAACGTTCTTGACGCAGGCAGCAAGAACTTTGTGCAGAGCTGACTCAAAGGGTTTTGAGGCGACACAAAGGAGTGAGATCGGGCGATAGTTAGAAACGGCTGACTTATCACCAGACTTAAATGTTGGAAAAATTCGAGCGATCTTCCATGCACGAGGAAATTTACCTAAAAGTAAGCAGTTATTATAAATAGAAGTTAAGACAGGCACAAAAATGTTGCCATAAGCCTTCATGAGGGCTGCTGGAATTCCATCTGCACCACAGGAAAATGATGGTTTCATCCGTTGAAGGCTATCATTGACATTTTTTTCATCGAACATAAGTGTGTTAAAATTAGAGTTATTAAACGATAGGCGTTCGTCGTTGCCATCTGGCAGTTGAAAGGCAGAATGAAAGTACTGAGCAAAACTGGTGGCAACATCCTCAAACTCTTCACCATCGGAATTAAGCAGGCTAACGTGTTCTTTAGGCGCCTTAGAACGGCCGCGTACATACCTCCAGAATTCAGCCGGTTTCTGAGACGCAGCAGCCTCTAACGATTCTATATAGAGCTGGTGGTCACGCCGGTAGAGGATTTTACAAAGTGAGCGATACCGACTAAACTCCGCTTTCCTCTTGTCAAGGCCAGAACGCTGGGCCTTTTTGTGGGCGCTGTCTTTAAGTTTAAGCGTACTTCGAAGTTCTTTAGAAAACCAGTGGGGAAATTTGGAAGGAATAGGCTTATAACAAGGGATGTACTTTTCCATGCCACTTCTGACAATTTCGGTAAAACGTCGAACCTGTTCGTCAACATCATTGACATCCAAAACACCAGACCATTCAGCAGATGAATAAAAGTGATACAGCCCAGCATAATCTCCACGCTTGAAAGCATATCGCGGGACTGCACAATTGTCAACAGCGCCAGAGCGATGCTAGGTCGCGACCGAGACAGAGACAATAAGAGGGGGGTGAAACTTGTCGGGGTGCACAAGGGATATTTCGGAGGCACACACTTGAACGTTTTTTACGTTTGAGAAGCACACATCTAGAACATTACCACAAGAGTTTTCTATGCGGCAAAACTGCTGCATGGAGGTGAACGATTGAAAATCTAATAGCATGCTGCATTTCTGCACTGCATAATGGTTTTTGTACTCAAAGGAAAGACTGTTCCAGCGAATACCTGGGGTGTTGAAGTCCCCAAGTATAATGAGCTTATGGTTGGAGTGCGCATTTTAGACATTTTCTATGGATGTGAGTGTTCGATTAAGTTCGAATAAATTAAATTAAATTAAGGTAATACATCCGGGGATATATAGAATGCACAGATGAGTAGCCTCTCGCCCCTCGTGACACCTACCTCAAGCCAGACTGATTCGACTAGGGTCTCGAGGTCAGCACGCCGCATGCACTGCACTGAATGATCAACGGCAATGAGAACCCCTCACCTTTTTGTTTAGGTCCAGTTAATTTTCTGTCGCTTCTAAACATTTGATAGTTAGAAGGGAAATAGTCGGAAGACGAGATATCATCGGAAAGCCAGGTTTCACTAATGACACTACCAGAAAATTTAAATCATACTATATTTCTAATAAATTCAGAGGACTTAGTTCGTAGACCTCGAGTGTTTTGATAGTATATGTCGAGACTCTCGTACTTACTGATCATAATAATAATAATAATAATAATAATCAATCAATCAATCAATCAATCAATCAATCATTTATTTGCGTGCCCAGGAACAGCCGGGGGGGGGGGGGCTTTGTGCTGGCGCATGGAAACAGAAACACACGAAACATAATAAAATACAAAATAAAATACAAAATACAAAAAAAAACGAAAGGATAGCTTATGTTGAAGTTACGGAATGAAAGTCATTTAAGTGCGTGAACTCAAGGATAAAAGACAAATGCAGAATAAGAAAAGTTGGCAGTTACGCCAATACAAACTCACAGACATGTTTGCGAACAGAGTAGGGCAATCATTAAATATATCAAGGTAATCCGAGTACCGATTGTACGTGCATTGCAGTCGGAACACAGCGATAATAATAATAATAATAATAATAATAATAATAATAATAATATACCATATTATCTATATTATCATATATACCAACATTACTCTCGGAAGAAAGAAATCATTTTGCATATTTAAGCAAAACACATGTTCATAAGGGAAAATACTAGCTTTTTTGTAGTTGAAGATGCGGGTTGGATTTCTTTCCGGGAAACCAAGTTATTATTGTTAATAATTATAATAATCAATCAATCAATCAACCAATCAATCAATAAACCTTTATTTTCGGTGCCCAGGAACAACCCTATGGTCTTGGTGCTGGCACACCATATACAACTCATTATTAAAAGAAACTTAAGACAGCACCGCACCACACACAAAATCCCCAATATGACAGAAAAGCAAAAAAAAAAAACCAGCGTTGCAAGCTATGGCACTCGGCCAGCGAAATTTTCAAGGCACTTGAGAAAAGGAAATATACAACAAAATATACAGTGCACATGATAGAGACAGAGTGTACATATAAAACGAGAGTTTTCATTTTTCAAAAGTTACACTGCAATAAAGTATTACCCTAAAACGAGCGATGCCTTTGCGATGTCCCATCTTGTCGAGACACACAGCAAACATAGCAACAAGTTTGACAGAACAATAGCGAAAAATAAAACAATGGCAGGAGTATAGACATAAATGATCAGACCAACAAATCGCAGAAATAATAAAAATGATGAATGAAAAAAACAATTAATTGTTTATTAGTTAATAATAATAAATTATTATTAATATTATTATTATTATTATTACTATTATTTGACCGCTGCGCGCAACTCCAATCATTCTCCTGTGCGCAGAATACAGAATTGTTACAACCGCTTCTTTGAACGCCTTGACATCTTTCAGAAATCCTTTACAATTTACCGTACAGCGCTGTTGAATACAGTATGTTAAACACCTATGATATGTCTGTCGCTCTTTTTTTTCTGGAATTTGGTTTCTCTGCGGTTGTGTCTATCCAACTGATAGTTGCCTATCTATTTTTGAAACGGTTTACTGTCATTTGTTCGTATTATCATTTGTCTCTACACTCCGTTGTTTTTGTTGTATTACTGTCAAACTTTGTTGGTCTGCCTGTCGTGTGGCATTTACGACAGGCAGAGCAACATAGGCATCTTCTTTTTTTATTTTTTACCTGTACCCAGGCTCCGCCTGTGCTTTATTTCTGCCATTTTCACTACTTCAATTTCTGTGTCTTGCCGCTTGTTTGTTTTTTGCTATATGTTTCTTGTATTTTGTTTTCATGTAACTACCCGTGCGCCAGCACTCAGGCCTCTGGCTGTTCCTGGGCACGTAAATAAGCATGATTGATTGATTGATTGATTGATTATTATTATTAAAAACTTTGTTGCTCTGCCTGTCGTGTGGCCTTTACGACGGGCAGAGCAACATAGGCATCTTCTTTTTTTATTTTTTACCTGTATACCCAGGCTCCGCCTGTGCTTTATTTCTGTCATTTTCACTACTTCAATTTGTGTGTGTCTTGTCGCTTGTTTGTTTCTTGCTATATGTTTCCTGTATTTTGTTTTCATGTAACTACCCGTGCGCCAGCACTCAGGCCTTTGGCTATTCCTGGGCACGTAAATAAACATGATTGATTGATTGATTGATTGAATGATTGATTGATTGATTGATTATTATTATTCTTAACTCTACAAAAACAAAGGTCATGTCTTATAGCAGGAAAACGAACCGCACTTTATTTTGCTACAGTATTAACGGCGGTTACTTGTCTAGAGTTGAGGAGATCAGAGACCTCGGCGTGCTTTTCGACAGTGCCTTAACTTTCTCACCTCATGTCACTCAACTTACTAGGCGGGCGCTACGCTGTCTTGGGGCTGTATGCAGGTTTTCTCGAGAATTCCGGTTTCCTTCTTCACTCCTAAAACTATTCAGAACGCTTTGTATTCCGCAACTAGAATATGCTTCTGTCGTTTGGAATGGAACCTGTAGTTCCAACTGTCAACGTATAGAGCGTGTACAAACCAAATTTTCATCAATATTTAGGCATCGTTTTCCTTCGGAGCCTATCCCTATAACTGTTTCTCTAAGTTCCCGGCGGACCCACTCAGACCTTCTTTTCATGTACAAATTGCTTCATGGTATTATTTTATGCCCGGAACTACTTGAATCAATCAGTTTTCGCGTTCCACAAAAAGCTACAAGGCTCGCCCATCCTTTTAAACAGCTGGAGCTCTCAGCACACGTTCTCCTCTTCAAAGGATGCAGCATCTGCACAATGTTCACTCCGAGAAGCTCGATATCTTTCAGCGTCCTCTTCGGCAGTTTTTGGCCGGGTTGTCAGCTCTGACACACTAGGTTCATCTTGGCAGTGCTATTTTTCTTTACTTATCGTCGTGACGTGTGCATTGACTTCACCGAGCTTGTTCTTGTTCCTGGTTATTCGTGTATTGTGCTGATACTGCGACTGTAATTATCGTAGAATTTTTCTTTTTCTGCCGTTTTTATCATTAAAAGTTGCCATATTCACTTCATGCGTCCATTTGAAACTGAAAATGTACGCTTCCCGAATCTTGTAAAAACTTTCTTCTTTTCGCTCACCCTTCCGTATAGTTACGCTTATTTTAAGATGTCTTCTTGCAACTGACCAGACATTACAGTTTCTATTGATTGTGTAATGTTGCCTAAAATTACACTATGGTATTTTTATTTTCTTTGAAGTTGTAGTTTCTTCTTATTTTTTGCTCACTCACTGTTCTTTTGCCAGCTGTTGATGCATTTCATTGCTGTCTTATACCTTGTCTGTGCGCCAGCACGACTTGATTGTGTAAAGTTGGTTGGATTGCACTATTTTACTTCTAATCTTCTTTGCCGTTTTTGTAGGTCTTTCTTTCTTTCTTTTTTTTTTGCTCGCTGAGTGTTTATTAGCAACTTGTTGATGTACTACAGTGCTGCATTTTCCCCTCTGAGTGCTCCAGCACGAAGGCCTCCGCTGTTCCTGGGCACTATAATAAACATTGATTGATTGATTCATTGATTGATTGATTGATTATTATTATTATTATTATTATTACTACTACTCATTGCGACCTCAAGGTCCTCCTCCTTGTAGATTTTAACGCTCCTGGCGTTCAGTGGAGCCACCTCACCTGTTCCCACTACAACCACCACTTTCAACAGAAGGGTAATAGGTTACTAGATTTTTCGTCTTTCACTTCCATGGCACAGCGTAATCTCATTAAGAACTGCAGTGGAAACATTCTGGACCTGTGCTTTTCAAACTTCGATGGTGTTAGTGTGTCGCGTTCTGATTGTGCTTTAGTAATACCCGACAAATATCATCCTTCTCTTTCTATTTCCTGTTGCCTTCCTACAATACTCCACCGTTCTGTAATTTCAAGCAATGCGCAACCTCGCTACGCTTTCGCCCTCGGAGATTACGTTGGCCTGTATGGCTACTTTTCTGCTGCCCCTTGGTCAACAGTCATTGACCTCTCTGATGTCAATGAACAAGTTGACCGTTTTACTGAGATTGTGCTTTTGGGTATGAAGAAATACATCCCGCAATATCTACCAAAGAAGTTCAAGTTCCCACACTGGTTTTCTTCTGAATTGCGGGATGCCCTGAAACTCAAAGAACGTGCGCACAGAATGATGAAGCGCTCGGGTGCGAATCAGTTCACTCAGGAGTTCCGGGGCCTACGTGCCCTATGCAAAATATTGCACAAGCGTGATCATGCTTTGTACCTGGCGTCAGTTGAAGCTAAAGCAACTCATCAGCCGGGTGCCTTCTGGAAATACATTCATTCTAGATCTAGTACAACGAAAGAATCTAATCGTCTTCTGGATTCCAACGGCGATGAGGTTGCAGATGCGGCCGACTGCTTTGCTCGTCAGTTTTCTTCTTTGTTTGGGCTTAGCGGTGGTAGTGATGACGGCAGCGTCTCTTGTCTCGAGGACGGTAACTCCGCTTGTTTCCAATTGGATGAGAACATCGTGCGGACCAGCATCAAGCGGCTAAAGCCCTCGTTGTCTTCTGGGCCAGATGGTATTCCTGCTGCAATTCTAAAAACGTATGCAAATATATTCGTTCCTGTGTTCACCTCAATATTTAATAACTGTCTCCGGTCCGGCACGTACCCTCGCTCATGGAAAATTTCTCGTGTATTCCCTGTTTTCAAGTCAGGCCCAAAAACTGACCCCATGAACTATAGTCCAGTGTCGCTCCTTTGTTCTGCCTCTAAAATATTCGTGTTATCTCTTCATGCGGTCTTGTCTTTCTCACTTAAACACGTCCTCATTCCTAATCAACATGGCTTCATGCGTGGTCGCTCAACTTCCACAAACCTCGCATAATTCATGGAGCAGGCTGTCCCAGCAGTCGTTGGTAGAAGCCAGCTTGATGCGGTCTACTGTGACATGAGCAAGGCCTTTGATGTAGTCAACCACTCGTTATTGCTTGCCAAGCTCATTCTGTTAGATGTTCACGCTTCTTTAGTGGGTCTTATACGTTGCTATCTCCAGGAGCGATATTGCTATGTAAGTGTTAACGGTCAAACATCATTTAGATACAAAGCAACAAGTGGCGTACCCCAGGGCTCCGTTCTGGGCCCCCTTCTTTTTTCCATTTTCATTAACGATGTTGTTTCTGCCATTCAAAATTCATCTTTTTTGTTGTATGCTGATGATATTAAAATCTTCAGAGAAGTGTGTAATGTTCAGGACTGTAATTCTCTTCAGGCTGATATCGTGTCATTCCATCGTTGGTGCACCAAAAATGACTTAATTTTGAACCCCTCAAAAACTAAAGTTGTTTCCTATAGTAGGAAAACTCAACAGCTGCAATACTCCTATAAAATAGCAAGCACTGCACTGCCGAGGGTGACCGAAATTCGGGACTTGGGAGTACTATTTGATTCTTCTCTGACTTTCTCTTCCCACGTTACAGAAATTACCGGACGCTCTTTTCGATGTCTGGGTGCTGTTTGCAGGTATTCTAGAGAGTTTAAAAGTCCTCTTCCTTTCTTAAAGTTGTATTCAGCTCTCTGCTTACCTCTTCTCGAATACGGTTCTGTTGTTTGGAATGGAACTTGCAAGTCCAATAGTGACCGCATCGAAAGGGTTCAAAATAAGTTCCTTTCTATCTTTAGGCACCGTTTCCGTCATGTACAAGAAGACGCAAATTGCAGCATGTCTTGTCTCAAAAGTATTCCTTCCCTTTGGTGTCGACGAATGAGAGCTGACATTATCTTTCTTTATAAACTTCTTCATGGTGATATTTTGTGTGATGACTTGGTTGCACTTATCAATGTCAACTTGCCGAACAAACTTTTCCGAAGATTTCGAACGTTCAGAACAGATGCTTTAAGTAGACGACGCTCGTGCATCTGCAGAATACAATGTTCATATAATGAATATTCCGATCGTCTTGATATATTCCAGAGCTCTTTGTCTTTGTTCTCTAATGAATTGAAAACTGTTGTAGCTTAAGTGCCTTTATGTCATTTATGTGGCGCATTTCTGTTCCGTATTTATTCTATGCAAATCATCATCTTGCTTGTTTGTTTTTCACTTTTCCTGATTTTGTGTTGCTTGAATATCTGTCGGTTTAAGTGTCAGTGCTTGTAACGCTGAACTTCGTTTTTCCATTTTGAAACTTCCTAAGATCTTGTTACAAAACCTTTGTTTTATGTGTATAATCTATCTCCATCATGTTCCTTGAGTATTTGCTTGTGTATTTTCGATTTTCACGTGCCCTCAACGTTTTGCTGGCCGGGTGTCATGGCTTCTAACACTAGGCTTCCTTTTTTTTGCTGTTTTCCTTTCTGGGATCTCTGTAACTATTTTTACTTTATTGTTTCTTTCATATATATGGTTTTATGTGTTGTGTTGTCTTGATTTTAGTTTGTTTTTATGAATGCTTGTATATGGTGTACCAGTACCAAGACCCTAGGGTTGTTCCTGGGCACCAAAAATAAAGGTTGATTGATTGATTGATTGATTATTATTATTATTATTATTATTATTATTATTATTATTATTATTATTATTATTATTATTATTATTATTATTATTTTTATTATTATTATTATTATTATTATTATTATTATTAGTTGTGTACCCCAGGGTTCCGTGCTGGGTCCATTATTGTTTTCTGTCTTTATCAATGATGTTTCAACAGTGTTAACAAACTCTTCTTTTCTTCTCTATGCTGATGATGTAAAACTATTTAGGCACATTAGCGGTGTTCAGGACTGCTGTGCCTTGCAGAGGGATGTGTCGGAATTATCGGTCTGGTGCAGGAAAAACTGCCTAATTTTAAACCCCACTAAAACAAAGGTTGTCACCTACAGCCGGAAAACCCACCGTCTGCTGTTTTCCTACAGTATTGAGGGAGCTCCTCTGCAAAGGATTGAGGAGATTAGGGAACTAGGGGTGCTTTTCGACAGTACCCTCTCTTTTTCTCCTCATATTAGGCTCACCACCCGGCGAGCACTCCGAAGCCTTGGAATTGTGTGTCGGATTACAAAGGAATTCTCTTCTCCAGATCCATTTCTAATGCTATACAATGCAATATGTATACCACAGTTAGAATATGCTTCTGTTGCCTGGAACGGCATCTTCAAATCTAGTAGTGAATTAATAGAACGCGTGCAGAAGAAGTTTTTATCGATATTTAAGCACCGTCATCACAAACACAGTTTTCATCCTGATTCTGACTTACCCATAGTCCCTTCTATCCCTTCCTTGAACTGCAGACGTATGCGTGCTGACTTTACATTTCTTCACAAAATTGCTCATGGTGACCTTTTTTGCGCAGACCTGCTTAACTGTTTAGAGTTTAGTGTACCACAAACGCCCACCAGGTCGCATCGCCCGTTCTTGACCGCTGCACGCAACTCCAATCATTCTCCTGTGCGCAGAATACAGAATTGTTACAACCGCTTCTTTGAACGCCTTGACATCTTTCAGAAATCATTTACAATTTACCGTACAGCGCTGTTGAATACAGTATGTTAAACACCTATGATATGTCTGTCGTTCTTTTTTTTCTGGAATTTTCTTTCTCTGCGGTTGTGTCTATCCAACTGATAGTTGCCTATTTTTGAAACTGTTTACTGTCATTTGTTCGTCTTATCATTTGTCTCTACACTCTTGCCGTTGTTTTTGTTGTATTACTGTCAAACTTTGTTGCTCTATCTGTCGTATGGCCTTTACGACAGGCAGAGCAACATAGGCATCTTCTTTTTTTATTTTTTACCTGTACCCAGGCTCCGCCTGTGCTTTATTTCTGTAATTTTCACTACTTCAATTTGTGTGTGTCTTGTCGCTTGTTTGTTTCTTGCTATATGTTTCTTGTATTTTGTTTTCATGTAACTACCCATGCGCCAGCACTCAGGCCTCTGGCTGTTCCTGGGCACGTAAATAAACATGATTGATTGATTTATTGATTGATTGATTGATTGATTGATAATTATTATTAACAATAATAACTTGTTTTCCGAAAACAAATCCAACCCGCATCTTCAACTACAAAAAAGCTAGCATTTTCCCTTATGTACATGTGTTTTGCTTAAATATGCAAAATGATTTCTTTCTGCCGACAGTAATATTGGTATATATGAGGCATACGTTGAGCGCTAGTAATTTGGAAAGGTCCTTCTTATATATACCTAGTTTGTGTTCCCAGCTCTTTGTTAAGGAAGAAAGGGTTTTTTGCAATGGTTTGGGGTTGCCCGGGGGGTGTAAACTATTTAAAAAAAGCGACGCCGACTAAAATCGCCCTCGTATTTTCTAGCTCTGTACAGCACATGCCAGGTAAGAGAGAGGCGGCACGAGACGTCTTGCCGCCACGGAAGACTAATTTTTTTCTGGGCGCCTGGCTCACCTTCTTGCAAGAGCAGCGCCGTGGACAATGATGAGAGAGCGCAGGCGAGGATGAAAGTGGGCGTTGCATTGGGTATGATGCTGCTGCTACAAGAGCGCGGAGCGCGCTGGAAAAAAGAGAAAAAGAACAGATCAATGGCTACGTACAGGTTGCGGACAACGTGGGATGAAAGGTGGTGCCAACTGCACAAGTGACGTGTCTGAGTTCTTTCGCCCGACACTCGTCAATGAACACGCCGTACTGCCGAGGGTACATTTGAGTATTAAGGCACGGTTGGGTTCTGGGGTTCTTGCTGAGGGTCCAGAGCTTCATCAGTTATGAAAGAAGGCTTTACCCTCTTAAGGGCGACGGTTTCAGGGTGACCGTGGGTGTCCACGACGTAGGTTGAAGTGCGCTGCTCTAGTACATTAAATGGGCCATAGTGGAGAGGTTGAGGGCGGTGGGGCGGCGAGCAGTGTCAATACAGACGTAAACCTAGGTGGCATTGGAAAGGTCCGACGTCATGTAAACTCCTCTCGGCTGCGAAGGTCGCGTACATTAAGACTGCAGTTGCCGAACGAGCACTCTCAGTCTGTCTACATAGTCATCTGCAGAGAATGACTGCACAGGTAGATCCAAGAAATGACCAGGGACTGGGAGAAGCAGTGTCGAACCGCAAAAGAACTCTGCACTCGAACAGGACAGTTCGATTTTCAGGGAGCACCGAATAGCCAGTAGAGACAGCGGAATGCGCTGCTCTCTGCTCGGATGGCGTCTCGTGAGCAGTAAGCGCCGCCTTGAGGCGCCAAAGGAAGCATTCTACCAGCCATTTATAAGCAGCCGTACGGAGGCAAATCTTGCCAAGCAGGGGAAGAAGTTCGGTAACTAATGATGATGCGAACTAGCTTGTAGTTGGATTGCAGTTGGACTAGATTGTAGTTGGACAGCTGAACCACGAAACCCAAGTGGAGACGAACGCCGCGGCCACTGTGTTGGCCATGATGTGGGGAAATGGCGATCCTTCGGGCCATCGGGTGTACCTGTCGACATACATAACCAGTGACGCAAACTTTGTCAGATGGGCAGAGTTGTAACGATGTCGATGTGGACCACTGCAAAACAGTCGCTGTGCCCTAAGAAGCGTTGAGCCGGGGAATTGGATAGCGGGCGGGTGACCCAGCTTAGCTCATTGACACGGGGCACATGCACGCACCCAGTATCTCATGTCGGCATTTATGCATGGCCCGAGCAAGCAGACGCAATTCGGCATCGCGACGGCGTCGACGTCTCCGCTAACTTTCTCGCCATCGATCGCCTAGAACCGAACGTTCCCGGCGTAGTTCTCCTGTGGCACGTGTGTGCTACTACCGCAACTTTGGCAACTGGGCTCGACACTGTCAGCTTCCGCCCTCTTGGTAGGGAAACTGCACGGCCGACTGACGGCGATAAGAGGTCGACGGCTCAATGACTATCGCCTTTTGTATGTCGTCGGCCGCACAACGGAACAGAAGAGCCTATTCGGTACGGGAGCCTGAGTCAGCATCCTGCTTGCTATACGGCCAGAGCGCTCATCGACCCGATCATGTACCTCGAAGCTATCAACAACAGTCGGATTACCTTGTACAGTGCGCAACACCCTTGTTTATAACACTGAGTATAACTTGAACTGGTTATCTCTTAAAACTGTGGACTCAAACTTGTCACAAAAAACGTTGAGGTCAAAATATATGGTCAATACTTCAGAATGACAGAATAGTTTTCTTCAAATGTGTTTCGGCCGAGTCAAGAGAAGGCTATATGTACGAAATCTGTGTTATATACAAGGGTGTTGCCCTCTGTACAAGCAGCGCTCGCTCACGCGGAATCTGGGGCTCCGCATAGCGTTTCAATGGTTTTTCACGGTGGCAAACGCTACCTGTGCTATCATCGGCGGTGCGGACTTTCTCACGCATCGAGGCCTCCTCGTCGACGTCAAAGGGCAATGTCTTCTTGATGCCACCACATTTCTTTCCGTCCGAGGCACAGCGCTGGCGACTACAACCACGTCCTAAAGCAACTGCCGCCGCTGGACTATTCCCTGCATTACTGTGCCAGTTTTCGGATTTGAGTTCGCCACCTGGTTATGCTGCTGCTACACTTCCCCGGAGTTCCGTCGAAAGATGAGTGCCCTGCCTGCCCTGCCTCGTAACACCCTCTTCTCTCCCCACTGTCACTCTGTTGTCCTCCTCTCCATTTCCTGCCGTAACTGCTGCAACGGGAGTTTTCTCAGTAGGATTCAACTTTCCTTCGATCCCACTGCTCGCGCACCATCTGCTGGGACAGCATTTGTGGTTTTCATTGTATTTTTGTTTTCGTCCTGCTTCCGACTGTAAGGGCCGACATCATTCTTGTCGGTCTATTTCGTCGTTGCTCGACATCGCTTTTAACGCCTTTTTTGTATGAGATTCAGAAATCAACACCCCGTATTACCTCAATTAAAGCAACACTGGTATTCCCGATTATGTACTTACCTTCCTCCTCAAATATGCCTGAGGTGCTCTTCGCGCTGAATAAACCGTACTCGTTGAATCCGTGGCAGCAGTTTCTCTTGTGTCTAATCGTCCTGTCTACATATACGGACCATTACTTCGATAAATGAGAACCCTAAAACCTTTTTCCTGAGCAAACCTCTGCTTCGTTTGCACCCAAACATTGCACGAAGGTTGCAATTTCTGGTCTATTTTGTACAACAGCAAAAATAAAGACAGCACTTGCGTGTGAATTTAGAAAATAAATCAAAATGATTTTCCCCTAAAGAAAAATGGCGGACAATTTGGACGTTCGCTGAACTTACGGCTGCGACACCTGCCGTATCAGAACGAAACGCGTGATAGCGGTTAACGGTACGAAGGAGGCAAATGAGAAGGCGGTCAGAAAACCTCTTTCGTCGATAGTTTATGATGGCCAGCAATAGTACACAATTGTTCATACGAATTAAAATACTCCTACCGTTCGTGGTTAATAATACCAATATGTGTTTTTTTTACCTGCTTTCTGATAGACGGTCCTCTGCTGAGCCAGGCTTCCCAGCTTTCCGAAACCAGACTCGCGGCTCTTTCTTTACAGTTTGTTCGCATTCCACTTTTATCGTGTGTGTCCGTGTTTGCTCCTGAGAGGGGGCGTTATGGGATCGTGGACTGCTGAAGAAAACGCAGTCTCGTAGACCTTCTCGTGAAAGTAAAATTTGACATCCACCTAAATGCAGCCATACGGCTACAAAGGAAAGCTATACAGCTTTCTCAGAAACTTCGCAGTTGAAGAAAAATTTGTTCTGGTCCAGGATTCAAACCCGGGTCCACCGCTTAACCGGAGCAGTCGCTTTGCCAACTAAGCTAACCAGGAGGCTAGTCGTTTGTACCTCGAGAGCGAATTGATCAACAACTCGAAGGGAGGACCGGTGTTAATCGACCAGATTTAGAGGAAATCCCTAAGGTTGAGTAGGATTCTTCAAAGGAAAGTTTGACATCCACCTAAATGCAGCCATACGGCTACAAAGGAAGGCTGTGAGCCCGAGCATAAGTGCTGCTGCACATGGCGGCCACTGGTTCTGATTTCGAGTAAATTCGCCTTGGTTTAATTTGGTTACTGAATTACTTGCATATATTTAGGCCATTTGCATGCAAGCGGTGATGTCTCCATCCATAATAAATGTTCTGAATTATTACAAAGGCTTTTTTCATGAGTCCTTAGAATTACCACTGGAAAGAGTTCGAGGCGCTGATAAAAAAAACTGCGGTGAAGGGGTCACTGACGAATGCAAGTTTTTTTCAGGGTCAAAAAAGCACGCAAAGCAATTTGGAGCAAGGTGAATATACAGCTACATATTCATTCCATGAGCATAGGTGACCACTTACATAAAAAATGATTGTGAGCAAACTATGTCCTTCTCTTGAAAAATACAATAGGGTCATTCCTGTGCGTATATTTAAATGTATTTTTGTGTACATGGTGTTCGCAGTTAAAATTCTGATCTGTAGAGTTAGAGAACACGGATGACGCAATCCTCGCTGGAGCTTCTAGTGCGCTTGTCATCCCATTGAATGGTTTTTAATGAATGAATGGGAAGTATGAATTTTAGCCGTGAACTTCCGCGCCAATAATCATGCAGGAAGCTTTGAGTCACAATAAAACATTACGTGAAAAGGTATAGACAACTCCAAATAAGCCTCAAATGATAGAGGAAACATAACCCCTATAATGACGCTTTGGGGGGGAAGGAGAGGGCGTTATCAGCATCGCCAGGGGTGGGAAGCTGCCTCCTCCCCCCCCCCTTCCCCCCGGGGAAACATTGGAAGGGGATCCAGCCCCGCAGCTCCCCCCTAGTCAGCGCCTATGAGACAGACAGACAGACAGGCAGACAGACATACAGACAGACAGGCCAATATTTTCGCGTTTACTTACCCCCGAAAAAAAAGCTATCGTCTTTAGGCCCGGCCGAGGTTCGCCGTAATGCAGCTAAGAATCACCCATTACCTCTAGGTACTGTTTAGAACTCTATATACCAAGTGAGCTGTGCAGCGTTTGCTGTCATTTCGCGTTGCTGGGCGCTGGCAGCGTAAATATTTTGGACACAATACAGCTTCTGCTGGCTCGCTGAGCGCGAAATTGTTCCGCGCACGCGGCCCGTAAGGAGCGATGCCTATATATATACCGCCGAAGCAGGACTGCATGTGCGTTGGACGGGAGGGGCGTATTTCTCTGAACCACAGCCCGGACCAGGGAACGGTGCGTCGAGGTGCTTTTTTCGTCCGCACGCCTTTGGTTCTAGCTCCTACTGAGGCCACGAATATATGGTGAAACTTTTAGGGAACTAAAGCACATAAGCAATACCTTGCGGATTGAATTTAGTCTGAGGGCTTTATTGTCGGATTGGCGATTTTTCTATGATTCGCCGTTTTTACCGTATGCGTTTCCTGGTAAGCTCTCAGTTACGTCAAGTGTTACCCACTTTGAAAACCACTGTACGAATTCGTAATTTAGACGTTTCATGGCGCCTGACGGCACCAGGTCTAAAGTCGATTTATTTTTTGTTGCCTTCCCGTTGTAATATATTTATTGCTGGCGTTGAATAACTATGCGAAAAATACTGTCGCGAACGATGCACTTTTCAGTTTCTCTCCCGGAGAAACAACTCGTGCATAACGCCCAAAGGCCATACTCCTTATGTGATTGGCTAGCAGCTCGTGCTTGCGCGTTATGAGCTTCTTATCGCGCGAAAGTAATGTGGGAGGAAGCCACTTTTGTCCGCCATTGCGCAAACTGTGTGAAAAATGCCCGGTCGCCATGCATCCAAATTGCCATGGTGCCGTGTATTTTTCAGAAATTTGCAGTAGCCGCTGTTTAGCGCAAGGTGCAGTTGAAAACTGTTCATAGGCGGAAGAAATCATAAATTTGGCAGGTGATTGGTCAAAGAAATGTTAGGATACAAATAACGTTTCAATGCATTTTTGTTACGAGCACCAGCAAAATCATACGTATTGGTTAGCGGAAACAGCCTCACAACGAGGCAGTAGGTGGCACTCCACAGCAAAGACCCCCTGCATCTGTACGTGCTTTTTTTATAGTCGCATGATCGAAAACGAGAAAAAAATGAAAGTGACGGTTTCATTTATCGCCCCGCTGATCAAGTGGGAGGTTAAGGAGTGACTTTATCCGCGATATCAGTGTGACATTCTGTGAACGGGCGAAGCGTTTCGCTGCATTACCGCATCACAGAACTGCTAGTAACGGCCTTCATTTTCTGTGAACACGACATAAAGGGTGTGGACCGTAAGAGAACATGATAGCGTGGCGGCGGTGACAGCCGCGAAGTTGATAGCGCAAATGAGCTTTGCATGTTAGGATTAAAACAAGGACCTGCAGAATGTTACTAAAATTGATGACACAGAAATAAATACCAGAGAATAAACCTATTGTGTGCTGCCGTTCAGTTTCACAAACATTACGTGACACGCATGCATTACGTGAACACGCGCGGATCGTTTTTGTGGCTGTGCGGTAGACCTTGCCGGCTCCTGTTTTGCGGTCTTGATGCCGCACCTATCTGTCCATAAGAATCTCCAGCAAAATTCCTGCTTTCGCTCCACGGCCTTAGAAAAGACCTTCGTGTTTTCAAAAGTAAAGTGTTCGTTGGCAAAAAGAGGGGCCTGGGTTTTACAGATGAAGCCAATGTCGCTTTTGTTAATCCTCGCTTTCTGCACCTTTCGGAAAATGTCGTTTTTTTCACGCTAGGCCAACCGTGCAATAATATTCTTTTCGTTCTTGTTTTTCGATATTGTGCATCGATTAACAAGGTTCGACAGCTCTCTCAATAGTGTAGCACACACTCTGCAAAATGGCGGCGTAGCGCCTCGCTTCCGGCTACAGGGATTCTTGATGTTGTGAAGTCTCGTATATTGCTCGCCACCGCTTGTTCCAAAGCTGCGTTCCGCGCCACAAGCTGTTTGTATGACCCTATTATTTCTTGCTGCTTTGCCTTCATCGCGTCATATTCCTCGCGTACAAAATCCGTACTTTCAGCAATTTTCACTTGTTCTGCAAGTCCTATTCAACTTAGTGTTAACCTTCAAGGTAATA
The DNA here is from genome assembly GCF_048455015.1 of Haemaphysalis longicornis. Taxonomy (NCBI): domain Eukaryota; kingdom Metazoa; phylum Arthropoda; class Arachnida; order Ixodida; family Ixodidae; genus Haemaphysalis; species Haemaphysalis longicornis. The sequence continues at coordinate 13,260,704 of NW_027526203.1, read as the reverse complement.
TCCTCGAACATACACTAAAGTTGCACACGGAGCAGGGACTCAAGAGCGGCAATTTTCGTAGCGAGTGGTGCTGTGGTAGGCATGGTAGGGCACACCGAGCAAATAGGAGACAAGAGAACTCTGGGTAGCAGTTGCCACAAAGTAATAGGAGAGAAAATATGCAGCAAAAGACCAACATGCAATTAGAGCAGAGGGCACTCAAAGGATGGTTCTTGTTGCCGCAACTGCTGCTGCCGAGTGAAGCTGGTGGTGCCTTCAGAGTTCTTTTAACACCCACGATGATGACGCCGAGTCGACGGCACAAACTGAGTAGGCTGCAGACAGCGCAGCCGTAGCAGGGCGTCTCGGGTGCCAACGTTTGACTGAAACACGCAAAGTAGTGGCGCATGCACGTGGAGTTGACCACCACGGTGACGAGTGACGACGCAGGAACCCGGAGGGGTTGAGCCGGCAACCCAATGTGGGTAGAGCAGATAGCACTTATCGAACGGGCCCTGTTGCTGAAACTGCTGCAGCCAAGCAGGCCAAACCTTGTATCGGAACATGCATTGTTAGGAAATTCTCTAAAACTTCGCGGGAATTCTGGAAGTTCTAGTAATGCTGACTAAGCAACATAAAGGGACAGTTTTTATTGCGCAATCATATTGACTTCAAGAACAGGTAAACTCAACTTCGATTGCTTCGTTCTATTCTTTCCGTGCGAGGGAAGAATGCCTTAGAGTGTTAACGCTTCTTCAGTTTTGAAACGCGGACATTAAGCACCTTCAAGCTAGAATATCATGAAAACAAAATGAACTACTCAAGACACAAAACTGCAGCAGTAAACTTGTAAGGCAGAGCCATGAGCGTGATTCTGGTTTATGAAGCAAGGTCACAATAGCGACGGAAAGGAAACTTTAGCAAATAAAAACAGATCCGAACAATGATAGATAGGGTGCGCATGCCTCAGCATAATATTTTTTTTCTGAAATCATGAAGGAATGACAGCGGACGACCCCATAGGACACAAAGGCGTCAACTCCAACTCAAGGCTTCCCCTGTCATTCTTTCTTGGCCCCCACTACAGCCTTCTCTCAAGAAGTTCGAATTGCCGATACTCTTGGATGAGATGCATGTTTTTGTTGAAAACATTTATTGGAAAAATGGCCCTCAGGTGTCATTAAGTGTTTAGCCGCTCCGACCTCGTTAGGTAACGAGAACTGTGGCCAGATTGGTCTTGGGCAAAAAATCAGCCTAGCTTCACTGACATAACGTCGCGAACAAAGCTGCCTGGCGTTCCCAAGTCGAAAGACTAAGCTTCATAGAACTTCTCAAAGCCTGCATAGCTTCGGTATCTCGGGCGCCATTTTGTGGATTCACCGGACGACGCCCGTTAGCCAGCGGGAGCTGGCGCTCCCGACGGGCGGCTTCTTCTCCCGGAGAACGCTCGACTTAGCCGGTTTACCGGACATTCCAGGAACGACCACCAAGCACGCTCGTCTGTGCTTCGCTTAATACATAGCATGCAACGCTGCCATGGCTAGAGAGCGTGATTGGGCGCTTCCTGCGACAAGGAAAATAGGGCGCAAGACTGATCGAAGCAATATTCTTCGAAATACTGTGAACGCAATTATTATAATTCGGATTTTGCTACTGTTACCTGGACAGGCGAAGCTTGCGTATGTGTACTGCTGCTTTCAGTGTTTGTTACTGGAGGAACTCAGAGGTGGTGCCATGTCTCCAAGGTGAATGCTGCGACACGAGCGCCTCTGTACATTAAGCTTACGACGCAAACGGTTTCGCCACTTCAGCTCTTCGTTTCAACTATGTAGACGCTATTTCCCGGCGCTCGCATCTGAGCCACGACACGAGGCATAGTTATACCATTTGTTTATTTTTTGCTGTGGACTATTTGCGCACCTTCCACTGCGTTCCGGTACTTTGCGCTTGCTGTCCAGCTCACTGGGTTATGCTTTCTCCACATCACCGCACCCGCTTTACCCCTCCTGGCTCCATGAAAGCATGCAGCAAGAATAGCTTCGCTATTAAAAATGCCTGTAAACCATGTGGCCCTCCAGCAATGATTGGATTGCCTTACACCAGCCGTTAGCGGTTACATTACAGGCATCGCCTGTTCATTGTACCCGCGCATTTGTCGTCATAATCCATGCTACACGCTTCCTTTAAAGCATGAGTCTCAGCAAGTACAGACATTATGCGGTGAAGCGAGCTGAACAGAGTTACCAGCAAGCGAAGCTGCTGCAGCGTTAGTTGATGAGTATAATAAATATTCCTCAGATATAAATTAAAAGCCTACGACAGTTCACAACAATTTAGGCCAGATCTAGTATATGGTGTACTGCAAAACTGACGGTGAATATTCGCATTAAGTTCGCGTAGTGTCTGTCGTGTATTTTTCTCTTCCTTCGAACGCAGCTAAGCCGACAGACGGCATTATTGGTGCTGCAGCAGGCGCGGCTATAGAGAGCCTTCTTTAGAGCGTACATGACAAGCTGACCGATGGACAAACGTAACGAAGCAAGCGTACGAGCAAAACTGGGCAAACGTACTCTGGAGCAAAGAGCGAGAAATACGTAAGCAATGTAGAGGGAAGTCAAAGAAACGTAAGGCTTTGCAGGTTATGTGCCAATGTACAGAAACATGTAATTTCTAGGTCAGTGGAAAGCGAGAAGATCGACAAGATTGTTCACGATTTATAGGTCCAGAGGCCTTGAGAGGTCGCGTGCGAAATTAGCAACGCTGCAGCAATGTAGACACAAAAATACAGGCGAGATCAACATGGCAATGTGACTACAGCGACGACTGTCGACTTAAGGCTATGGTGGTGTGATGGTCCTCCAAGAAAAATACCTAACACAGTACGTCCTGAAGCGGTCGCTATAAAAAATAACTCCAAGCGAGCGCCAACGACCTTTCGATATACGGGTAAGGCGTTGGCCCATCGATTTTCATCCTATTCCCCGCCTGGCTGTATGTCATCTGTCGTGCTGAGTGGACGTTAGTCTAAAACAGCAATGGCGTTTATTTCTGGTGTGGCTGCTTACAGTCTCAGTAAAATGTACAAATGATAAATTTTCCCTCATTCTTTGCGTTTAAAATGGGCACAAGAACTACAACACAACATCCCCAATTATGGTTTGTTATCGGCGGAGGCTCGGGGCTGTGTAGCCCTGATTCCGACCACAGATGCAGAATGCCTCGAGTTCGACTGCATGAACTTCTGATCTTCCGAAGCCATTTTTAGATGCCATGCATCTCATTCACCCGCCTTGTCCCTCCATCCGGCGTTGGCGTCGTTGTTGTCGGCGTCCGCCCCTCCCCCATTCTCCTCGCCGCGCCAGCTTCGCTCTCCGCCACTCACCCCCTCTCCTCTCCAATAGAGAACACTCTCTCGCGAGGGGCATTGGATTGGATTCGATTGGATTGGCTTGGATTGGATTGGCTTGGATTAGATTGGATTAAAGTGGATTGTGTTGGATTGAGTTGCGTCATAGCCGCGGCAGACGCACTGGCGCCGCCGCGTCCCCTCACCGTTATGCGCGCTATAAAACGCGGTGCCTGCGTCGCTCCGCTCCATCGTTCCAGCGCCGTTCCTCCGCTGTCCAACGCTGCAACGTGAACCCCCTATGCGTCGCATCTACACAGGGGTTCCCGTGAGGGGAGGTGGTAGTTTTTTTAAAGAACTGTGGTTTTTTTTTTTTTTTCAGATCAGAACACATGGCGGCAAGAGCCCGAAAAACCCGAAAAAAAGTGCCTCCTAAGGTGACCTCTTGGCAGGCGTCCCCGTAAATCGAAACCCTGTCCTGTAAATATTGTGCCAGGAAGATTCCAGAAGGAGTTATTGGCGCTCGTTTTTGGGAAAAATAACCTGTATGCAAAGATAATGCGCCTTTGTCGGTGAGAATTGTTCAAGCTCAGTTCCTGAGTGTTTGGCGGAAGTCTAGATGGGATGTTTAAGTTGTTTACTTTTGAAAATTAGGGGTGCCTGGAAAGCATGCACCCGCGATTAATAACGCTGGAATGTTTAAATATAGGGAGTTAAACGGGGCCTCCAAGCTAGCAGAAATACACGCTGGTCGCTAGTAGCAAGGGTCAACCGCACGGGAAAACTGCAATCTAGGAAGAAGTGTGCGAGTTTTCTGGGCATTGGAAACTCTGGCGGTCGTTGCACGGTTAAAAAACATGGTTCACAAAAGGTTCAGCCGAAGCCACGCTCTACGGGTTGCAGGGGCAGCGCCTGAAGAGAAAGAAATATTTTGCTGGCTAGTTCGCAATCTGAAATTCTGGCAATTTATCGGTGCTTGCTAGGAATGCCGTCCAGCCAAAACAGTGTAGGTTCTATCGCCTTTGGTAGGCTGAGGTGCGCGCAAAGAGTGTCACCCCAATTCTTTTGGTAATCAGTGGAGGCGGTTTCAGTGTGACAGTACGCACAGGGTGACACTCGGCGCACGTCGCACGGAGAAGGTAATCGCTAAACACAAGGAGCCCGTGTGTCTGTGTGAGGCCGCAACGTGTTGACTTCGATGCGGCTTAAATGATGCCAGGGGCGATCTTTGTGTAACGCTTATGGGGAAGTGGGTGTGTGCGCAGTTCTATTCGTATCAGTTCCTCCTCCGTGAATGGGTCAAGCTAAAGCACTGGTAACAGACTGGAAACGACGATCTGCGTTTCCACGAGTCTGTAGTTCGGTAATAGTTTATTCGAGATGCAAAAATTAACATAAATTACCGGGAATATATGGTGTATGCTGCATAGTGAGACGAGGGGCACAAAGCTAGCAGATGGTACGTCAAAACGTTGCAGCAGCGCGTCCATGGTATCTCTGTAATGCTTATGCCACCAAGGCACCGCACGCTCCTGCCCAAAGGCGGCTTTTGAGAGACAATTTAGGAATTCTTATATCTTCTGACGGGGCTGAAGATACCTTGATCAGTTAGATGGTTTTGATGATTTCAAACGGCAGCTCGCAATAACGGGAGTTTAAAGCTAGCATGAATAGTGGAGGTGGCTGGTGGCTGTAGACGGCTTGTCAGGAAAACGCACACCACGGAATAGCTGCGCTAAGTACGTTTTCACCTATTTGTAAACGGCCGGATTTCTGGGGTCGTTCATGGGTGCCAGACAGCTTTAGATAGCGGGGTCTGTAGCAGTGAAGAAAAGGCGACCAGGCCGTGCTGACGTGCGAGCCGGAGGGAACCTCCGTCTTCTATTAGTTTGGGCAGCAGCCCAAGCGCACGCCGAATTGGCGCCACTACAAATGAGGTTGCGGGTTGTACGCTAATGACGGTTCGACTTCGAAAATACGTCTCTGCAACTTTTCAGTGCATAGTTTTTCGTCTCTTCCTACAAAATTTAAACATACATTCATTCTTTATAGAATACATCATCATCATCATCATCACCAGCCTATCTACGCCCACTGCAGGGAAAAGGCCTCTCCCATTAATCTACAATTACCCCGGTCCTGTGCTAACTGCGACCAATTTATCACCGCAAACTTCTTGATCTCATCTGCCCATCTAAATTTCTGCCGCCCCTTGCAACGCTTGCCTTCTCGGGGGATCCACTCTGTTACCCTTAATGACCACCGGCTATCTTGCCTTCGCGTTACATGCCCTGCCCCCGTCCATTTGTGCTTCTTAATTTCGAATATGCCCTTAACACGCGTTTGTTCCCTGACCCACTACGCTCTCTTCTTATCCCTTAATGTTACACCTATCATCTTCCGCTCCATTGCCCGCTGAGTCATCCTCAATTTAAGCTGAACCCTCTTAGTGATCCTCCAAGTTTCTGCCCCGTAGGTGGGTACCGGTAAAATGCAGGTGTCATACACTTTCTTCTTCAGGGACAATGGTAGGCTGCCATTCATTATCTCAGAATGTCTGCCGTATGCACTCCACCCCATTCTTATCCTTCTAATTATCTCTGCCTCATGGTTGAGATCCGGGGCCAAAACTTGGCCTACTTACCAATTCTACTGCCTCGCCACCTATCTCAAACCGCTGTGCTGTCCCGAGGTTATTGATCAGTACTTTAGTTTTCGGCATAATATACTTCAGGCCCACGGTTCTCCTCTGTTTGTCCAGTGCGGAACGAATGCTTTGAAATTCGTCCGCCGAGTTACTTAGCAAGGCACCGACATCAGCAAATCTGAGGTTACTGAGGCATTCTCTATTAGCCCTTACTCCCACGTTTTCCCAATCCAACGTTCTGAATACTTCTTGTAAACATTCTGTGAATAACATTAGAGAGATTGTGTCTCCTTGTCTGACGCCCTTCCTTATAGGTATTTTACTGCTCTCCTTATGGAGGATGATGGTAGCTGTGGACCCAATGTAGATATCCTCTAGTATTCTTACATAATGCTCATCTACCCCCTGGTTCCCTAATGCCTGAATGACTGCTGAAGTTTCGACCCAAATTCATCCGCTGCTGCCATACCAAGCTCGTCATCTTCCTGAAATTTAAGAGCAAGAGTGTATAACTCTGAACGACCTGGCCGAGGCTACAGATCGTTTTCTAGAGGCACAAAACCTCTCAAAGCTTGGAAAGTTTTCCGGGGACGACCTCGATACAGATAAAGTCGCATCCGACTCACAGAAGCAAGCGCCACCAAAATGCTTTCTGTGCAATCGCCCAGGTCACCTTGCACAAGAGGGCCGTAACTCCTTGAAAGAACCGTAAAGATGCGCTACTTGTAGTCCCCTCGGGCATAACACTGAGCACTGCAGGAAGAGAGGGAGTCAAACATAGCAGCTTGCTGCTTGTATCCTCTCAGAACTCCGGGAAGCTCAATAACAAAGAATGGACCTCGACAAGTGCGAGGATAATTCTAGTTTCAAGTATTCTTGTGGCATTCTAAAACAGCATTCTTGCCTGGGGAAAGGAATTCCGGTAGTCGAAGGAAGAGTATTCGGAAAGCCAGTCACCGTTTTGCGGGACACTGGCAGTAATATCGTTCTTGTCCATCGACACCTGGTTGCCGAAAGCCAGTTAACCGGAATACAACAGTTCAATTATTGCTCTTGGACAGAACAGTCAAGACGCTCCCGGAGACCAAAATCTACGTCCAATACCCATACTTCGTGGGCTAGGTTACCGCCGCTTGCATGAAGAAACTAATATATCTTGCTCGGGAGTATTCAAGGCGTGAGGAAGCCTCATGAACAGGATCCCGACCGGCAGCTAAAAGGCAAACGCGGCCCACGTGTGGTACTGGCCACAGCAGCCACCCAGCTGCCCACCGATCATTTGGGTTCGGCGGTCGCGAAGACAAGTAAGGCCGATGTTGAGTGTTTAACTGTGCCTCGAGTCAGCTGCGCTGATATCCCCAGAGAAGGGTTGGCTCAGGAACAACGGCGAGACCCGACCCTACGATCCTTCTTCCGAAAGTTAGGAAATAATTTTTTATTGGCCAAAGGACAGACAGTACCAGCTTGCTACATGCACAACATTTACGCAAGTATTTCTTCCCAATAAACTGCACCCGCGGGTCCTTCGTGTGGCACATGATCTGATTCAAAAGCCTTCGAGTACAAAAAACCACCGCGGAAACACAACGGGGCCCTTACCAAGCCGTCGGTACAACGACCAGGATGTGTACCCGCGTTCAACAAGGTAATTACTCAGTCGACGGCGTTTTGTAATCGCTTACCTGGCTACCGGTCGACGATCCTAGAAGGCTTAAACGCAACCCGAAGGCTGAACTCTGCGAAGACGTGAGAGGGGAAGACAAAACTTTCTCAGCACAATCAAGTGCGCCTTCGCCTCTAACACGCCGACCAGACCGCAAACGACAACGTCTGCCTCACGATGAAACTATCTCCACCCCAGAGTCATCGATAGCCAGTCAGAGGGTCGCCCGCAGAAAACGAATAGCGAATACAAGGGCACCGACAATCCAGGGTCCTCGATGTAATCCCCTCTGTTTTGTAATTACCGTGTGGTCCTAAGTTGTTTTTAACGCGTAATTGTGGTCCAACATTTATTTAGTGGATATTTCTATACCCTTCGTGCGTGTGCTGGGCGGTGAAGTGTGCCGGTATGACTGACTATGCTCTTGTGGACTGTGCGCAAGAACTTCTCCACCGGTGCAGCGAACTTCTCCCTGCCTTTTTAACTCTTAGAATAGTTGTTGCTCCCCAACAACTTTCTTAGACCCGGGGTCATTGTGATGAAGTGCCGGTGGACGGCGAGGAAGAGGAGACTGAGCGCGCAGCCGGGCCGACCAAAGGGCGCTACACAGTCAAATGCTTTCTCATAATCTATATGAAGGCTATATATAGGGGCTTCTTCTCTATCTTCTTCTCTATCACCTGACTGATCGTGTGAATATGGCCCATTGTTGAATAGCCTTTACGGAACCCTGCTTGTTCATTAGGCTGACTGAAATTTAAGGTTGCAGAAATTCTGTTAGCGATTACCTTCGTAAGTACCTTGTAGACGACTGACAGTAAGCTGATAGGCCTGTAAATTTTCAAGTCCTTCATGTCACCTTTCCTATGGATTAGGATGATGTTCGCGTTGTTCCAAGATTCCGGTACACTTGCGGTCATTAGGCATTGCGTAAACAGGTTTGCTAGTTTTCCAAGTACAATATCTCCGCCATCCTTCGAGATGTCTGCTGTTAACTGAACCTCACCAGGTGCTTTGCCCCTTTTCATTTTTTTTCAAAGACTTCCTTACTTCTTCGGTCGTTACTGGTGGGATGTCTATCTCCGCTGAACTACTTTCTCGTTCGGCATTATCCTGGTTGTCCCGGCTACTGTACAGATCGCTACAGAACTCCTCGGCTACTGTGACTATTTCATCCCGTTACCGGCAATGGTCGCCAGGGCCTGACCTCGGAGACCATTGCTGGTGACGCACTCCCCCACCTGACCAGAATTGGCCACCCTGGTGTAGTAACGGCCACAACCTCCCAAGAATACGCCAATTAACCCACGGCCCTCAGTATAGAATAAATGCCCACATAAAAACACCCTTTAAATCAAGTTACAAATATATATACGGAAGTCGAGAGAAATGACCCGCCCACTGTATAAAACGGCAAATAAAGACCGCCTATTGGGATTTCTATTAAAAATCGTCAAATTCCTCCTTACTATGACGTTAGCTGTTGCACATTGTTTCAAGCATTCAGTACATGAAGCTTATCCCTTTTTTTCATTGCCCACCTTAAGAAGTACTTTGAAATTACTAGCATAAATGCTCAAAGCAAGATTTAAAGGTATCTATAAAAAGACTCAATATATTTAATCTGCAATACAACAATAGCCATGCCTCGTTATCCCTTAGCCATTGTTATCCCTTATGGCATCTCAAGCAAGTTAAGCAGAAAATATGCCTCACAAGCCACTAAAAGTAGCCGTTAGGCTCTCTTTTTTCGCTTCGAAGCTATCTTATTTCAGATAGTTGATGAGGGCGTCATGCGCAGTGGGATAAGCGGTTACGCATTGTTCTTCATTGAGAGCTCTGCGGTATAAAGGTAGCCAAGACTCATCAACCTCTTTGTCTCCTTAAAAGTGGAGCAATCAAATCCAGCGGGCCATATTCAAGGCAGAGTGCCGCACAAGATGCGGGGTGATTTGTTATTGCCACGCTGCCTTTCAGCTAAAGCACCGTCCCCTGACTTCCGCCTGTTGCAGCATAAGGTCGCGTTTTTCGGGGTAGTTCGTTTAGTGACACTGCATTAAAGTGAAAGCGAGTTATAAATTCTTCGCTCATTTAACGTACATGGTAGTGAAAACAAATTGCTCATAATGCAGGGTAACTTACGCATGCGCAATATCTTTATAAGCAAATTCAAGCGCCACCACGGACATGCGTTGCACAACTCCAAGTTCTGCCTGCTCGGCTGGTGTTTTTCACACGTGTTATTTCCTTGAGTTTTCCAGCACTTTGTCGTTACTTAGGGCGAACATTACCACCCAGGCGCGCGAAATACAGGAGAACTGCAGCTAATATTAAATCGTTTCAGCGCCTCAAATCTAAGATGTCATTGCCGCGGTGCAGTTCAGATCGTCAATGGTTACGATGCGCGAAGTGCGCAGTGTTTCGGCCCATTTTCTCCAATGTTCTACCAAACAAAACCGTTTGCCTTGTCCCGAAAATCGCACTTCCGCGGCGGAAGTAGCCATAAGTGAACACACCCTAACGAGAGAAGGTGACGCTATGGGTATAGCCATAAGTGAAAACATCCTAACGGGGGCAGGTGACGCTATGGGTATGCGACACTATTGAGGATTTTAGAATTCGCAGTCAAGATTAAAAGCACGAGCGCAAATGTTTTACCAAGCGGTTCCACTATAGCACTGCTGTTATGTGCAGAGTATGGAACATTTTGCTAGACTAACAGCAAGCAACTGTTGGGCATGCCTTGGATTGCCGGAGCTGATTCCTCTAACGAGGCCGTAAGAAGTCAAGCGGTTCTTGCAACCTGAAGCGCCTCGAATACAATGAGTATTTCTTCAATGGGGTGTGGTTGACGACGTTAGATTTTGGCGCGTAAATTAAACGTTAAAGGCCAACTCCGCTGAAAAATTTCTTTTCAACGTACAGTATGTACCACAAAAACAAACTGGAACATAACCTCTCTGGTAGCCATGCGAAGTGGCTTGTTCATCTGGTAGAAGTGCTTAAAAGCTCCGCATCCGACGTCTCTTCACCTGCCGGTGGATAGCGCAAACGGCCATGAAGTGGAAGTGGTATTCTGACCGAGTTCGGGAGCTTGGTCGTCGGCCAGTTAGAGAAACCAGTCGAGTTCCACTGTGCGCACTTCTTCCAGGGCTTCACGCGCGAAGTGCTTCTGCGTAGGCTTGCCACGGCCGGCCCGGCTGCTCGCTTGCCGACTTCAATGTTCCCTCAGCCGGGCTGTAATGGCCGTACTTTTCTTATTTTGGGTTTCAAAACTGCCTATTTTCTTGATCGTTTGCGCCGCGCATGCCCATATTTCAGCTTGCATATTTTCTACCTTTCAGTCTTTTTTGGTGCCGGGGTTTCAAAGAGATCTAAATTTTCAGTGCACTTGGCATTTATTACCTGTGCTACACGGCACCTTTCAATTGACAATTGAACGCTCGCCCACAAGTTCGCCTTATGTATTTATAATGGGGCACTGGACAGACAATTGGTTCAACGGCCTTCTGAAGGCATTTGAAACGCTCGTGTAGCAGAGGTATAAGCCTAACGACATGTGATGCTACCTACGTCATACTGATTGCACGTCGAGCTGAGGGTATTAGTCGACAACCTCATACCTCATAGCGGTATGTTAGGCGTGACGTCGGGCCAACGCAAATCCTCGTCGCCCCTCCCCCTGCTGCCTTCAACCTTTCCGCAAGCGAGTTATACACGAAAACAAATTACACCATCTTCCCGTAGGGGAACCCTGAGTAGTATGCGAAGCAGCCATGGGGTCGATTGAAGTTCCCATTAGTTTTCAGTTTTCAGTGCCTAATCGTCGACGCATAGACCCGCTGAGCTTGAGTTTCTTCTAGTGTCAGTCCATGCAATGCCTGGTCAATCTCACCTTAGCACCGCGCGATGGTGTTCGAAGGCTTCTGTGAAATCATTACTTTGCGAGCGGCAGAGGCGTAGGTCCCATCCTGTGAGACCTCAGTAGTTTCTTTTAACGACGCCGACCTGGCAAGTTGGGATTATGTGCAAGAACTCTTGCCAGTCCTCTGGTGCGACTTTGTTGCTGTGAGCCGCCAGTCAAAGTTGCGGATACGGGACTTACCCTTGCTGGTGCTGTTTGCTTGCCTGTTAAAAGCTTCTCGTTTCGGACACTTTTGGTCCGTGCCGAGGTGTCCTCCTTCATTGTAGTATGCGCAGAAGGGCTTTTCTTTGTTGGGACACTCATCTGGACTTTCTGGGTGAACAGTGCCGTACATGGAACAGACCACTACAGGTTTTGGGCATATGTCCTGTTTGTGCCCCAGACCATGGCATAGGAAGCACGCAAAGGACGTAATCTTGAAGGGGACCACTTTCCTGAGTGTTCCCCAATATTTGATAATGCGAGGAGTTCCAGAAGACACAAAGGTGATGAGAGAAGAGCCACAGTTGCCCATCGGTCTCGTCGATAGAACTTTCACGCTTTCCGTGGTAAGTGCAGTCATCAAAGATGCACTAGTTTCTCCCTTGTGGCAGCCATGCATGACTCCACGAGACATGCCACGTCCCGGTGCCTGGTTCACCGTGACTGGAAGTGGAAGGGCACGTCCGGGTATGGGTATGCTTTCAGTCGCAATAGCTTGCCTGCCTCTGCTGAATAAGAAGTGTGTACGATGACCGTGTTAGCCTGTTCGCTAACTTTGATTGCCAAGTGCTTTTGTAAGTCGAGGTTTCCAGAAAAAAGCGTCAATAGACTTGCACAGAAGTTGTGTGCTGAGAGTCTTGACGACAAATAGTTCCTTGGGTCGAATAGTAAGGACGTGACTCCCGATGTCCACACGCTCTTGGGCTTGCACAGGGCGGGTCCGTCGCTTGCGACGGTGATCAACTTTTTCACACAGGTTGGGATTGTTATTATCCTCGGGCATTATCAGCGCTGATCACCAATGCGCTTGGAGATCCGCGGCGATGCGAACTCGTGGGTCCTCATGCAAATACGATGGGTCCTCCGTTCGCTTGCGTTTTGCGAGTCCTGGAAAGTTTAGTTGCGCTGGGTTGAGCGCAGCCGAGGCCTCAGACGGAAGTGTACCGGAAGCGTTAGGCTTACCGTCCATTGTACGGCGTTTCACTACCATCGATGCACAAGAGAGAAAGTCGCTTACTCAAAATGAATTTTTGAGCACTTTGGAGTACACTTAAATCCGCCACTCACGTGGTAAGGCATATAATTTTGTCAAATCCAGAATGTTTCCAGGAGCCATCGCGATGGAAGAGTGATGACTCTTCTTCTTCCTTCTCGTCCACCAATTAATTAATTAATTAAATTTCCGGCGAAACCGGCAGACGTAGCTTCACAGTGTCTTCGTACTAAGTGTTTTCCCTTCCGCAGTGGCATTCACAAGGGCCTGTGGAGTATTCGCAAATAATTAAATGAATGACCGCACAAATATAAAGCATCTGAAGTTAACCGAATACCTTGAATTCCTGTCGCGGGCATGATAAAGTGATTGTGTGACTGTTTATTTTGGAAGAGGCGTGGGCAAGCCTTACCTCCTCCGACACATTGAAGCAACGACAGGGCCGCGGGCGCTCGCAATTTGAAACGTTGAAGAGTTACGGAGTGATACTGTAAGCATGGAAACGGTTAAAAATCAAATACCAGTGATAGATACCACGAAATATGGAGACTAATATGGCGCAGTTAGCGCATCTATTACGTAAGTTCGAAGCGAGTATTTAACATTCCTGCTGATCGATATTGTCACGGGGAATACCTGGACACTACCCCATGGAACATGGCTAGGCATCCCCGACGACGAGGGGGTGGCTGGCACGCAGCCTGCGCGGCCTGCGTTATGGCCACTTTGAAATAGATAGTCTTCATTTCGTAAATACGTCGCTTCATCAGCAACCATGGTTCCTGTCATCTGTTAGTTCGCCACGTAACAATATATTTTTGTGTGTGTGACGTGTAGCATTTCATGTGCGTTATTTTTTTAAACGCTACCAAACTGTGGCTTGTAGCTGCGCAACACCCTCGCGTCAGAATCATGCAGCAACAGTACCGCCTGAAATGTACTCAAGATAGCTGCTATCCCCTCGCGAACACTTCCGCTTGCGTAAAATGTTCCAGTTTCTGCTTTTTCTCCCACCAACATTTCACAACTTCCCACGTGGAGGAAAAGGCGTGCAGTGTTCTCATTGAAGCCCTCAAAACCTGGATAGAAAGCAGAAGAAACAGAAGAGGTACCCAGCTGTCTTCCCCTTTCTTTTGCATGTGCTGTATAGTTCTACGCTCTTAGCACTCAACGAATCGCCTTACGACATCAGCAGTTGGTAAAGACGCATCCGTTTATACCCGGAATCCGCGAACGAAACAAAAGCATGATACTCTAGACGGACAACCTGGTTTTGTTATTATAGTCGCCCGTTTGAAGTTTTGGCAGCAGCGGTATAGTAGACGATGAAGCCACGAATTCCAGTACAGTCGAAATGTTTGTTTCAGGCGATTTCAATCAGCCAAAACAAATAGCTCACAGCTTCCCCTTGTAACCAGCAATGACATACTGAACCAGGTAAGCAATACGAATGAAAAGTCAGCTAGGCATTCAGACATACGAGGTTTCTGGGAGAGGTGGGCTCGTCGGCTTTGAACACTGTAAAAATACGTGCAGTCACCGGGAAGATCAGAGTTAGACTGAGATATACTGTGAGCACCCGCCAAAAAGCTACCTTTTGAAATTCTCTATGAACCCGAGGAGTCTCTAGAAAAGCCCTACAAAGATTTACTTAGTTGCTTTTTCTTTCCACCTTACCTTCCTCGAAAACTTGCCAGGTCGACACTAAATGTGCCATCGGCCTCTGTATCACGCTGCTTGTTACCGCCGCTGTCTTTCCTTCACCATGGCGAGTCTGTGCCAGGTTTGCACCGCGGTTTTTCGACGGTTACTTTTCCCGTCTCCTGGCACGTTGTTTTGCGGGAAGGGGCCGGCTGCCGCAATGAAGAATGACTCCGGAAGTGCCACAGGACCGGCGGCGTACTGTTTCTCACCTTGTGCTCAGCGGGATTCCTCCCGTTGCAAAACCCGCGGGCCTAGAAGTTGCAACTGCGTTGACCGCTAACAATACCCCGCTACCGCTTTCGCGCAACAATGGAGTTTGATTGATTGATTGATTGTAGGGCTTAACGCGCCGACGCAACGCAGGCGATGAGGTGCACCGTAGTGGAGGGCTCCGCGTTGATTTCTACCAAATGAAGCTCTTTAACGTTCGGCGAAATCTCGTACACACGGACGTTTTTGCTTTTCGCCTCCATCAGAAAAGCGGCCGCCGCGGCCGGGAATCTAACCCGCGTCCTTGTGATTAGCAGCGCAACGCCTTAGCCGCTGAGCCACCAAGGCGGGTGCAACAATGGAGGTATCTACGTAGTCCAGGGTTCGACGGAAGTCCGTCTGGTCAGGTGGTAAGTTCATAATAAAATTGCGGTCACTGACCAAGTCAAAACAATAAAATTGACGTTTCGGATCCCCTACGGGATCCTTGTTCACAATGAGGCGAGGCAAGACGTCGTCGCGGTTTTCATGATGTCAAGATGCGTCGTAATGATCGTGCGTAGATACCGGGCATATTGCCCTCTGTCCGGTTGATGGTATCTGACGTCGTTTGAAATGAAAAGTGATTCAACGAGGAGTCTGGTTGTTGCGTTTCTTTCTTTGGCGATGATTGTGGCACTGTCCCAGTCAATTTGGTGATTATGGGCTTCCGCGTGTTCTGCGAGAGCATTCGCAGTGACGGTCTTTTTGTTTACGTCACGCTGGTGTTCTTTGAGGCGTCTCGGGAACTTTCCAGTTTCACCAACGTATACGCAGTCGCAGTCGCCACACGGGATCTTGTAAATGACACCAGGGTACTTTTCTTTCGGGAGCTTGTCCTTCACGTTCACTAGCTTGCCACGAAGTTTTGCGCAGGGCACGTGGGCAACCCGCAAGTCATAATTGGAAAATACCCTGGAAAGGGCTTCGCTGACGCCGGCGACGTAAGGGATTGCCGCCCTGGAGTGGAATGTTCGCCTCGGTGGATCTTCGGCCGGATGCAATATTCGCTGTTCGATTTGCTTAATGAATTTCCGCGGGTACCCGTTCTGAGATAGTTCTTGTTGAATCTTCTTTAGTTATCTATCTAGTTGCTTTTCCCCGGTGCTAATGCGCTTGGCGCGGGTTACCAAGGAGGAAACAACAGATGTCTTGTGGCCAACGGGGTGGCAGGAGGCAAAGTTGAGGTACTGGCCTGTGTGGGTCGCCTTCCTGGGCACAGAAAAGGCGAGTCCATTATCTGTGCGCCTCGCGAGAACGTCAAGAAAGGGCAGGCATCCATTTTCTTCTTGTTCAACAGTGAACTGGATACTGGGTTCCACGGAATTCAAGCATTGCTGAAATCAAGCATTGCTGAAAAGCCGACGCGACCCAAGAGCTTCGAGGCGATGTCTTCAGAATCCGAGACGGGTAAGTGCTGGGAAAAAGATGGGGACGAACCCGCACACTCAACCAAATGTAACGTAGCGGCACCAGGACAATGATGCGGCGTACCATGGAGATGGCGAACAATCTATTTACATCATTCACAAGATGGCGATCAGAGAGCCAGCGCAGGGTACGCCAGCACCTTCTTCTTCGTCGTCGTCGTCAATGTAAATAGATTGTTCGCTATCTTCATGGTCCGTCTAATCTGCTCTGCCGCCACGTTACTGTTAGTGGAGAGTGCGAGTCGATCCCCTCCTCGTCCCCACCTTCGCTCCTCATCGGCATCGGCGCGATCACCGAGGGGGCGTCAACCGCGTCGGGCAGCCGCAGCCTCGCCGCTCCCAGCAGTCGCCAACGTCCCCCCTCCCCGTGTCCCCATCCGGTGACAAGCCCATCCAGAGGCGCCAAGACCTGACGACATCTGACCAGACGACGAGGACGTGTCCCCAGCCCTGTGGTGTGACGTGGTTACAGGCCCTCACCGGCTCGTCTTTGCCTTGCGGAGATCGCTGCTACTGGCCGGTGTTCCCCTACATCATTTCATTTCTCTTACATCATTTATTTACTCTCAATGTCGTTCAGGCGTTACAGAGAGGAGTGGGGTAATCAGGAAAAAAAATAGCATAGCAATAACACACAGCTGGTCGGGAAGAGAACAAAAATTACAATGAATGAACGAAATCGTAAACTGCCGATTTGAAGGTGACAGGCTCGGTGATGCAGACCATGGAAGCGGGAAGGCCGTTCCAGTGCACGCTGGTTTTTGGAACAAAACAGTCATGATGACGTTTAGTTCTGCACAATGGTAAACCAACTTTGAAAGTGTGGTCATGCGGGGAGATACATAAGTGGGGTCAGCAAAAAGCGAATGTTTCAAAATTTGGTTAGTGTGATAAATTTTATGGAATGTACATAAGCTAGAAACGATGCGTCATGTGCAGAGGTCATCCAGATTTAACCTTTTTTTTCAGTTACACTGGCGAGGCGCTCATAGTTTGATAATATAAACCTATCAGCACGATTTTGCAGTGATTCTAGAGATGAGGTGAGCGATTTAGTACCGGGTTCCCAGACGGATGAGGCATATTCGACTTTCTGTCGAACGAGTGTCTTCTTCATCAGCTTCATCCGTGGCAGCAAGCAGTCCTTTCTCGTGTTTTCTCCCATTGCTCATCCGCATCTCCATCCTCACCGTGCCACAGCTTCGACCAAGATGGTCGCCCTCGACAGGGGGCAATAGCACGGGACATAGCGGTGGGCAATACCTTTCGGCACCATAACAAAGGACCAGCGGTGACAATGACGACGACTACGACGAAGAAGGTGGTGCTGGCGTACCCTGCGCTGGCTATCTGATCGCCATCTTGTAAATAATGTAAATAGATTGTTCGCCATCTTCATGGTTCGTCTTATCTGTTCTGGCGCAACGTTACAATATGTTTTAACATTTTACAACAGACACCAGTGAGGGAACGTTTTACAAGGGACCTTAGTGAGCACAATTGCATTGCCTGTAATTGAGAGGAGACCGTGTGTTACCCGACTTGTGCAAAGGGACCACCTCCCCCACTTTCCACTCAAAAGGCAAACTGCAGATCTGAACAGATTGCGAAAAAATTAGGGGTAAATAATTTGATGAATACAATTCAATATTTTTAAGAACCTTTGGGTTGATTTCATGCACGCTACAACAAGGGGATAACAGAAGATTGTGAAATAAATGTTGCACTCCAACGGCATCAATGATCACGGGATACGGAGATAAAAAATGAAGACTAGGCTTTTATGGCAATGCAGAAGCAAAACAACTCGAAAAAGAAGTAACAAAAAATCATTAAATGCAATAGAACAGTCTTCACAGCGAACTGGCTGCCCGTCTGAATTGGTAACCAAAATGTTTTTCTTTTCACTAGGTTTAACAGTTTCCCAAAACTTAGTAGGGTTGGTTGCAAGATAGGGCCTCTTTGATAGCTGTTCTGTACTCAGAAAGAGCGGATTGATTCACGTTCCAACGAGCGAACGAGTCGCCTGGCAGAAGAACCGTTTTTTATTCTGCATTTTAGGGGCGAAGCTCCTCTTGCTCGGGCCCTGTCCCGTCCCTCGTTGCTGCTGTATCCGGCACATTAATGATGATTGTGGCAGGATCCCCCTAGGGATTGGCCAACCAAAGATTGGCCGAAGAGGTCAAAACGTTCAACGCGTTCGTTGCTACCCAACAAGGAGGAGAGGAAGAAGAGGTTGTCGTTCGTCGCCTGCGAGCTCAAGACACCTACCGGGGGTACGTGACGCAAGACGGTCTGCAGAAGGCGATGGCCAAGGTGGCTAAAATGTCACACACCGAATTCGCCAACTTACCCATGGAGATTCTCATCGTCCCAAACAAGCCCTACATAATCACAAACATCGCCGTCGTCGACGGGCTTGTCAACGGAGCGGTGGTAAGCTTGACGTGTGGAGTCTTTATATGATGTGCGGGCGGATGTTTCACGGTTTTACCGATAAGCAGTTCAGCTTCGCGCCTCTCATCATCATTCACTTCGTGGAGATGACGGGATTTTTTTAGATCACTTGAGAACCAGAACGAGCATTGGCAATCCTTGCTAACATCTGTGGGAATGTATTGCGAGATTTGAGATTCAACCTAATTCTGAACAAATTCTATTTGTGTTGAACAGTGCGATAAAAGCAGCCATGAGCAAATCTCATGGCTGCTTTTGATTGAGACATAATCGCCTCGCGAATAGTCTTATATTGTTTTCTGATTGTTTGACCTACGCCTTCAAGAACCTGTTAGATTGAAGTTCAAGAAACAATGGTCACTTAGGCCTGAGATTTATGAAATTGAATACAACAGATCTGGTGCAGTTGTAATAATGAGAACAAGAACATTTGAGGAAGTAAGTCCCATTCTTGTCGGCTGCGTTGTGAGTTGGGTGAGGTTAAAGTCTGCGCACTATTCAACGAAAGGCAAACTGTCGTTTGAAGTTGTGCTTAGCGAAAAACAAGGAAGTTACGAGTTTTTTATGGGTACTTAAAGCCGCCTAGGGGTGCAACAGGTGTACGCGGATGCCTTTTGACAATATCATTCGAAACATCATGCAGTTGCTCGCAAAACAGTGGTGTCGCCCTCGGAGGGAGAGGGAGAAAGAGAGGGAAAGAGAAAAAAACATTTGTTGCCCAGTCACCGAATATGTCCAGGTCAGCTAAACGATGGATCCTGAGGGGTCACTGTCTTCATAGTTGTCCAGAATATCCTTGTAGATCTTATGTATACGAAGGCAGAAAGCCTCCTCGGCGGCCCGAACGTCTGTTCCGGGCGGGGGAGCCAGCCAAGTGTCCCATGAGGTGATGTGGGAGTGGGAGGGGGGAATCTTCGGGTGGTGGCAGTCCCAGTAGGAGTGTGGGATAGAGGGCTACGTGCCACAAGAAGGGCAGGTTGGCGGACCGGAGCACTTACGTATGCGATGTAGAATGTGATGAGATGGGAGGACGCGGGTATGAGCCTGGCGGAGAAGAACGGTTTGGGCGCGAGTGAGGCGCGGGTCTGGAGATGGGTAGACTTGGCGGGCGAGACGATAAGAGAGTAAAGTGAAATTACGGGTCGCGCGATCATGAAGACGAGTGGAAGGAGGATGGTATGAGGTTGGCCAGAGCATAGACGGACCCGAGGATCGATCTCGAGAAAGCGCGTTTACTCTTGCTTTGCCGTCCATTTTAGTGGTGCCAGGTACCCATACCAGGACAAAGAGGTGAGAAGGATGTCTGTTGATATTTTTGTCACTAAGTTAGAAGAAAAGGGGTTGACGGTATAGCGTAAATACTTTCGGATGGCGGATTGCGAATCTGTGAAGATGTAAGCGGGGTGTTCAGTTGTGGTTGTGAGAGCAGCATGCTCTATGGGAACGAGCGATGGAGGGCTCTTCTAGGAAGGTGGCATCTGGCGGGCAGGCGTTTGTGCGGAAACCACCGATGAGTGGCGTAAAAAGGCTGCGGTTCCTGTTTGCGTGGAGGAAAAACGACTGGCGTCTGTAAAATATACCGCCGATCCTTGCTTTTCTAGGAAGGAGACACGTTTGGTGAGGGCTTTACAGCCTAGAAAGCGACGGGTGGCATGACTGGAGGGGCTCATATTGTTAGGTAGGGGTTCTATGCGGATGTGTGGGAACGTGTCCCAATGAGGGAGAGTTGTTCGGATTGGAGGAAGCGACGTAGTAGGGTAGGTCATCGTTTGCAAAAGTGCCCGACGCTGGTGAGATGTCTGAAGGTGCTGAAGTTGGGCGTGTTTGTGTATCTGTACACGTTCTGTTATATGTGCCGATCTCGATAAGATTGTTAGCATTTAGCGTAGTGGGGCATGCCGATGGCAATGCGATGGCAATGCAGCTGCCTCTAGTTTAGGTAGTTGGGTGGGCGTGGGATGCAGGTATGGTACTGTGTACAGTATGCGGGACATGGTAAAAGTATCTATAATACGTAATAGTAATAGTCTTTATTTTCATCAATACAAGGGATAGAGGAGGTGGGAGTAAAAGCGAAAAAAAATAAAAAAAATTACACCATCTTCCCGAACGGAACTATGTGGTGATGCAAAGCATGGGGTTCCGTGTAGGTTCCACACCGGAGCAGAACCGGCGCAGGCGGTGTCTCGGAGCAAACTGAACGCGGCGCAGCGCGCGCACCTGCTTTTATACACCTAGAGGAGAGGAGAATGGAGGAGAGACACGCGCGCAGTGGGGGGTGGACGGCGCAACAACAAGGGAGGGACATAGCCCCGACCATGAGATGGCTCCTGGAGCGACAGTGTCGCTGGTGTCTTCCTGGGCCGGCAGGAGACGAGCACGCTTCCCCTTTAAAGGCTCCTGGAGCGACAGTGTTGCCGGTGTCTTCCTCAGCCGGCACGAGACGAGCCGAGCGGTGAGGACGAGAACGGCGTTATCACAGCTGGTTAGGGCTCCTGGAGCGACAGTGTTGCCGGTTTCTTCATGAGCCGGCACGAGACCAGCCGAGCGGCGAGGAGGAGAGCGGCGTTATCACAGCTGGTTAGGGCTCCTGGAGCGACAGTGTTGCCGGTGTCTTCCTGAGCCGGCACGAGACGAGCCAAGCGGCGAGGGGGAGAGCGGCGTTATTACAGCTGGCGTACAGAGGGGGACGAGCAGGAGAGGTGCGGGCGCCGGACGAAGGAGGGTCGACTAAGAGATGCTCTACATCTAAAAATCGCTTGACGGAGCTCTCACCCCCCTTACAGCTGGCAGCGACAACAAACTGCAATAGAGGGCTGTAGAGGTGGTGTTTTTGGTGTAAACCAGTCTGGCGATTTGTGACGCGGTGTAGGAGATGAACCATTTGCTTCATCTTAGAGTGTATATCTCGAAGTTTAGTGTAGGAACTACCGGAGTAGGGATAAGTAAGACCAACAATTTTTAGTGAGTCTGTTTTGGGAATTCAGGTATTATCAATGGAGATGTCGATGAGGTCACGATCAGGGGCTCCGCCTTTCTTGTTCGTTATGATCATGAGGGCCGATTTGGAAGGGGAGATAGAGAGACCAATGGTGCGAACATAGCTGTTTATTACAACACATCCTTGTTGAAGACTTTCTTCGAGTTGGGCTAGCTACCATGGGAGGACCACAGTGAAATATCATCGGCATAGATGGAGTAGGAGAGGTGGGGGATAGAGTCTAGGAGGGGAGGCAGTGCGCCTAGTGCCAGGTGGAAAAGGGTTGGAGACAGGATTGAGCACGGTGGGGTGTCAGAGGTTAGATAAAAAGATTGAGCCGATGATCCCGGGATGCTTAAAGAGGCTGAGCGGTCTGAGAGAAAGGATTTGATATACTTGTACATTCGGCTCCCGCAGTTTCTTCGAGCAAGGTTAGCGTGGATTGCCTCTTGTGAAACTCTATCAAATGCTTTGTGAATGTCGAGAGCTAGGAGGCCGTGAAGTTGGAAGGAGCTCCGGAATTCTTAATGATCGTGAGAGATGCGGAGCAGTGTGTCCTGTGTCGAAATGTCGTGGCGGAAGCGGGTTGGGTGAAGCGCAGGGCGCAGTGACGTTTCATGTGCCATTCGAGGCGAGTAAGCACCATGCGTTCGATATGTTTGCCTACGCACGAGGTAAAAGAAACGGGTCTAAGATTTTCTTTAGATGCAGTTTTTCCGGGTTTTGGGATAAGAACGATGTCAGAATGTTTCCAGGATGAAGGGATCGTGCCAGTGTCCCAGACATGCTTAACAAGACTGAGGAGAGATTGTTGAGAGTCTGAGTTAAGATTTCGCAGGATCTCGTACGTATTTTATCCGGGCCGGGGGTGGTGTAGCGGTGCAGGGAGTCTAGTGCTCGTTGTAGCTCCTGAAAAGTGAAGGCGGTGTCCATTAGCGATGCTGGAAACGACTGCTCGTAAAGCCTGCTTGTAAGGTGGCCTGCACTATTGTGGAACAGTAAGCTGTGGATAGAGTCGGCGAGATCCGTAGAGGACTCCTGTGTGGTAAGTAAGAGCTTCGGAATTGGATTCATTTGTTGTGTTGGCTGAATGAGAGTTCTAAGGAGGGGCATTTGACACTATTTGGCACCCCCGACTTTTGTACTTTTTTCGCTCGCACAATTGCCCTCGTAACATCTATGAGCTGCTAAAATCGTTCCTTGAGGGACGCACCGTTCGGTACGAGGCGTTCTCAGGAAACATTACCCGCGTCACAACAAAGGGATCTCCTCAAGGTTCTCCCATTAGCCCCCTTTTGTGGAATGCCTATATTTTTGACATGCTCTGCATTCCCATGCCGGAAGACACGTATTTACAGGCCTACGCAGATGACACGGTTATCGTCATTCACGCAAGCACGTGCCGTCAACTAGAAGACATTGCCCATGAAACCCTCGCCAATATTACTACTTGGGCAGAGAAGGCGAAGCTAAGGCTCCTTCCAAATGCATAATGTGTGCGGTGTTTCAGCAGGGCCTCGCAGTTAGATATTTTCGAGAACGGAAATACCCCAACTGGACTTTCATTTTAAAACAGCTACTTCTACACGGACATTTGTGGCGAACTTTATAAGAGAAACACCATAAGTATTTGTTTTTTTTCATGTTTTTTTCTCCTCTGCTGCCAATCCGGGTTTTTTTTTCACGCTGCTAACTACATTTTTTACGGCACTTCAAAATTAGGACATTTTGCTACCTGTTTTCTTTGTTTACTTTCAATCCCATCCTTGATTGCCGACTCTCTTCTGACGTTCTATGTATCTGCTGCCCGAGCATATGAAACGTGGAAAGTAGTTGTTTTTTTTTACCCTGCAAATTGTATTTTCTTCAACCAAAAAAAATTTGGCTTTTAGCCCTGTTCATTTATTTTATATTGGCTTTAAACCTGCCATAGCCTTGCTGGAGCGGTTATTATCCCCCACTATTTTTCTTTATTCTTGGGGGGAGGGGGGGAACACGGAATTTTAAAAGGAATTAAAAAGGGACCATGCGCGCTTTGTGCTCATATGGGAGTTTAGTGAATCGCAGAGGGTCCACCAGTTCGTGTTGGCCAATTGATTAGCATATTCATCTGCCTCCTGTGTTAGTAGGTTTATGCGGCGCCGAAGACGGCGGTTGGATTTATTTCTGCGCCATTCCGGCATAGGAGATCGGCGAGCGTCCCATATGTGAAGTAAATGAGGGTCTGCGAAGGGGGCTGCGAGGGGGGGGGGGCAATGAGTTTGGTGTGTATTTTATAGTTTTCACAAAGGTAGGATAGCCAAGCGTCAGGATTTCTGTGGTCCAGGGTGGGAATGTCTTCTTCGCGAAACCTTGTCCAATTAGTGAGTGAAATGCGGGCTTGTGATCTCGGGGCTGACTTATGAGAGGTGAGGGTGAATGAAATGATTGCGTGGTCGCTCCCGAGGTTTTCATGCAAGTGTCCCCATAGGGGTGTGAGAGTGCCCTGGTAAAATGCAAGGTCGTGGTTCGTACCACGCTCCTCAGAGTTGCCTATACGCGTAGGATAGGAAGTGCGGTTGAGGAGAGAGTCGCGGCCTTGGAGAATGCGTCTACGAGCTTTCGACCCTGGAGAAGTATGGATGAGTAGCCCCACATAGTGTGATGACAGTTGAAGTCACCCATGATGAGGGAGTCCTGGTGGGGATCGCGAGAGCGAGTGAAAAGGGATTTAAAAGGAGGTGTTGGTTTCAGAGGATGGTGGTATACGTTGATAACTCTGAGGGTAGCGGATTAGTGAATGCTGGGTTTACAATAATGTCATGGGTGTGAAAATAGGGAGTGTTAATCTCTTGTTGTTAGGTGCTCTACGCTTCCTGGGCACCATTCGCGCTAATTTTTTAGTTCGCCTAATTTAAACTTTTTCCTTGCATTTTATTGCATGCCATTTTTATTGAGCTATTGTTTTCTCTCTAATTGTTGCCTTCCCAATCTCTCACATTCCCTTCCTGCATTGTAATTATCCCCATCTGGCGTAGCAAGCACTGCTGCTGGCAAAGCTGACCTCTCCAGCCCACATTACAGAGCTCTCGCTATCTCTCACTCACACGCTGGAGGAAAAATAGAAATCACAAGCTGTTTTAGGAGTCTTCCTGAAGGATTAATAAACTTGTGCACCCTACACTGATTAAAGCCGAGCTTTTGAAAAAAAAAACTGCTGGCCGTTGCTCTGTATACGCATCAGTAGCTTGTTTCCGTCTACTGCGGGATGATCCTGAATGGCACAAATCCGTCACCATGCCTTATCACACACCTGTGCTGAGTTGACGAGGCGGCACAGTTTCGATTGTTTGCCGGCTGCAGAAAACGCCTTATTTATTTCCGCACCTTTTCCAATGCGCCGGAATTTGTGTTAAGCATGACCAGTTTGTGAAACGTTCAAAGCCAGTTGTTCATGAGATTCCACAATGCTTTGAAATAAAATAAGTTGACCAGACTGGGCGCTCGAACAGTGACAGGCTCCGCGAGTTCAGGTACAATGAGGAGAGCGAAATCAGCCGTCATCTTGGTATTCACTGCCGCGATTAAGGTTGCCGGTAGTTGTTAAAGCAAAAGCTTTCTCGAAGTTCAGTCGACCTTCGAAGTCCTTGAGCTTCCAACCAGTCGCCAACACCCGTCACATAAAAAAGATTCAGGACGCCTCAGATAAGGTAAGGACAGTTTACCGAAATATGAGTGAGCATGAGTGGAAGGAAGCGAAGAATTATGGCAAACCATATTAACGGCAATAAAATTCAATTATCAGGCATAAAAATGAATGGAGGAATTACCAAATTAAGGGGAATTGACGCGAAGTAAGATGAATAAAAGTCAATTCAAATGTATGACTAAGTACATTAAGTCATAACTAAGTTAATAAGGGTAGTTTAAATTAGGTGGAATAAGAGTAGTCCGAGTGAATCAATGCGAATAAATCAAGGGAATCAAACTGATATGATTCGTTTCTTAAAGCTGTCAGGTTGCCTTTCTAGGGTTACGGGCGTCAAACGTCGCTTGGAACCAATTCTAAATGGATATCATTGCCGCAGTTTTGAGAGATCCAGAAACGTCCGGCCCAGCCGCTCTGTGATGTAAGTACTGCCGGTGGAGGGGTGTGACGTGGAAGCGTCCTTTCGGTATAACTCGGAGTGGCCTGTCCCTTCCCTCTCAGCGAGCGACACGCATATTAGTCGGAACGAAACCGACAACACAGATAAAAAATCACGCCATACCCACGGAATGAATGATGATAAGTGGGGCGAAGCTCGAGAGGGGGAGATCATCGGTAACCGTAACTCTCCCGTGAAAGTTCGCCCATTACATCATTAATAAAGACGTAAGACTGTGTGCGTACATTGTACAAATCAACTTTTGTTTTCGGAGTCAATGCTCCCAGGCCCAGACCTGGTGAAAGACCCCGCACCATCGAGGACTACCGCGCACCTCTACCACAATTTGTCACGTAGGATGGGACACAACGGTAATGAAAGAACTTTTGTTTAGGGTGAACTTGTGCCCGAACAAGACGAGAGGAAACGAGCAAATGTCCTTGCGTCTCGTTCGATCTCCGAGAACGACTGCCTGCGTTCGTGGCGTGATCTCTTGCGTGATCTCCCCCTCGCAGTGCACGTGCGCTCGCGCCTCCGTTGGCGAACAGAGACAAGCTCGCGCTCCCGGTGCCGAGTTTGCGCTGCCGGTTGCAGCCGGTTCTTGCGCGTGCAACGCGGCTCACTTTGCGACATCTCCGAAAGCATGCGGCGGTCACGTACCACGAGACACAAGGGATGGACAGACCCCATGGCTTTAGGAGCTTCGCCCCTAAAAATTTTGGTGGTGGGGTTGTGGGGCCTTTTGTCCAGTTTCGCCCCACCGGTCGCAACTCTGGGCCGTTTCAGACCTGCTGAATACGGCGGAGCTAATGTTTAATTGAGATAGGGGGAAGTGGCGTTCTGAAAGGTTGCCTTCAGGCTTCAACCGAAAATGTGACGTCATGGCCGCCGCAGAGCCCCCGCGTTTGCTCCCGGGCTCTTAGCGGCCGATGTCGAAACTGATGCCATGAACGCCGCCGTTTTCATAATCGGCAGCACTTTGGCCACTCTTAACTCGTGCGTTATGTTTCATGGGGCAGTACGGACATATTCAACCTAGGAAAAACGGAAGTACACAAATTTGGTGCCACTACTCCTTTCAGTGAAAAAGGCAATGATTCTTTTTCGCAACAGAAAGGCCTCAAATGGAACACAGTATATTATAAACCAGATTTGTGTTAACTTAACAAAGCGGCCCTGGACAACTAGGTTTTAATGGATAAATGTTTTGACACTGCGATTTTTATTTCCGTCGGCGAAACGTAGTTCTGGCATTGAGGCCTTGCACTAAAAGTCGGAAAAGTATTTCTGGAAATGGACGTAGCGCCTCTGCGCCTTGTCGCTTACAGAAGCTGCTGTCCTAGCTCTGTCCCGGAGAATGGATCGTCAGACCACGGTGAGCTGCGTTACAGGGGTCATGCATACAAAACAGAAGTTTCGTTCATTCGAAATATTGCCTCGTTAGAATCATACCGACACCACTTTTAGCGTAGACTTCACCCAAATAAGCTAGATAATTAGGAAAAAAGAAATGGCCATGCGACCCGCTAGCTCATTTCCCGCAACAGAACCTGTGATGTTATATGTGCCAGCTGTGCGATTGGCTGAGGCCGGTAAAAGCAAACTCAGGCCCGCCAAGCTCGGACGTTCCCTGTCTTCCCTATAGGCGGCGTAAAAATCGACGCCCCACGTGACCAACCTACAGCGGCAGTTTTCGGCCATCAAGTCCACCAGACGGCGCAACCGAGAGGTTACTTTTGGTAGAGAATACAAAACATTCATTCCGTGACTCAGAGAGCCAACAAAGTTCGCTTACAATGTGTTGTTTAAAAAGATTATTAACAAGTTCCGCATCAAACATCTGTTGAGCAAAATGTACGCAACTTTTTACGAACAGACGACTGGTGCACCACCTAACTTCTGAATTCGCAACCACAAAGCCGCCAATTCGCAACCACAAAGCCAAGCCAAGCCAAGCTGGATTGCGGTTAACTTATTCTCTGTGGTCTTGTCAAATCTAGTTTTCTTTAGTATTTCTGCGCTGTGAATATGCAGGAAGTGTGATACGTGCCACTGGGAAAGCTCAGCGACCCGCGTGAGCCTGTTGGAGCCCGTGTTAGCGGGGCCGCTGTACCGCCGCATCGACTTGTTGTGATGGCGCATCTAGGCCTATAGCCAGACTGCGAACTCTTCGTTTTACAGGCTCGCCTCGGTCCAGACCTCGCCAAACGTACGTGTTGCTCCTCACGACGGATGCGCCCGTCCGAGCGTGCTCGCCACTGCAAGTCTGTCTCACGTGCTGTGCACGGAGTTGGTTCCCACCACCTCGCTGAAGCATCGCCCCAAGGTATGCCGCCACATGTGCGCACCCCTTCCTGGCCGCCCGACAGTCACGTTGTGCCTCTTGCTCGCTGGAGACATTGCGATCAATGACGTCCCCAAGCGCACGTCGTCACGTTCTACTTGCAGCCACTGCGAAAAGGTTGTGTATGACAACGTCGCCGCTCTCCAATGTGATGGATGCGGAAGGTGGGCACATCGCACGTGCGAACTTATGACGCTCGCTGTATACCGCCGCCTTTCATCGTCGACTGAGTGCTGGTTGTGTGCCCTTCCTTCGAAATCTTAGCGCAAGTGAACGATTTGTTATGGCAAAAACAAAAAAATGTCACGAAAGCGACGTACAATTGCAGCGATCGAAATGAAATGATGTCCTGGCCTCTGTAAACTTGCGAATGTCCATAAACGATTTGTTCTCACTTGCTGCTCACTGTGGTCTGTGCCAGTCGAGGCCATCTGGTCACCTGGCGTAACATCACTTCACTGGCGCGACGCAAGTAAACACGCGGCCAGCGTGCCAGCCAGGAACCAGCAGGAGCAGCGAGCCGGTGGCCGCCGTGCGAGGGCAGCCATGTTATTAAGGAGCTTAAGCGGCCTGTGCAAAAATCATACGCCTTGTTTATAAAGCCTTGTTTACAGCGCCATCAAGCGGGCGCCATCGGTAGTTCACGACGCTGCCACTACGCTTTTTCTGGCAGTACAGGCAAAGCTAGACCTTTGCTTCTCTAAAATCCTCCCTGTTCTGTGGCAAACTCAACTTATGAGCTTGCCGAACGAGTTATCTGCGCCTAAATTAAGGGCACATTCTTTTTATAGTAGCAAGAATGGTGGGACAAACAATAGAAGTTAGGAAAGTACACGTAAACATAGAAGTACCGATGCGTACTGCTGTTGGTACTGCGCGCACAATGCTTGTTTTAGCTGCACAGCACTGCGGCGCTTTGGGGTTGTCTCAGACGACACTGGCTGATTGCGTAAGTGACGGTGTCTTACCTGACCATAGTTGTCGAGCGAACACCATGTTTCACAAAACGATCATTTTCTACCTCAACAAAAACAAGCCAGGTGCACATACGGCCAAAAACAAAGAAAGGAAGAAAACGGCCGGCCGCGATATGGTGGCGCGATCCAGGTTGACTAACGATCAACAAGGCTCCGCAGCAGCTTGAAGACCTGTTCTTGTGAGGTCATTGCAGACTTCATGAAAACACGAGATTTGGCGCGAGAATCAGAATGCTACCTTACGTTGATTAATTTATCGATGAATAAAACATCCTTTGCTTCCGGACAAGTGCTAGGAGCACTATAAACACGAAATCTTTCGAATAAAACAAACATTTATTCCGTCAGCACAGTACCTTTAAAAGGCGCTACAAAACATTCTCGTAACCACCTGGGTTAGAGAATTCAGCCATGAGTAAGCTCCTTCTGCTACGCTTTACGGGACAAAATACGTCCTTAAGAGTGATGCGTGGTGTTACGTGAACTCCAGGAGCCCTACTTGGCTGACAGTGGAGAGTGGCAGCCTGGTTTACCGGAAGAGCACCAGTGATTCGACTTCACAAGCACAAGCCAGTTTGGGTGGCACAGTGGACGAACCAGCGAATCCTCTTCTTTCTTTCACGAGGAAACAGCTGGAATGCCCTTTCGAATTTAAAAAAATGTAGAGGCACAAACCAGAGAACATACTTGGACAAGTTTAAATCTTTGCTGCATGTACCTATCCTTTCATAACCATGATTATCTTTTAAGGTGTCTGTATCACTGATTCCTGGCAGAACGAGATGTTTTAAAGAAAACAGCTTAATGGGGTTACATAGAAAAAAAAACAGAATATTGTGACGAATTCATGGATGCCACACGATAAAGTTTAATGAGGCCAACATGTGCTGAACAATTAGCAAAAAGAACCAGCGTCCGAAAAGTGTCCAAAAGAACGATAGGCATGGTCGGAAGTTGGCGAATCGAATGTTACGGACCTTAGGCTCGCGCGGATTTTTTTTTATTTGCCCTGCTTCCCAGAAACAGTCAGTTATGTCGACAGCTTTGCAGACCAAACCAGAATAGTCTAGGAGGGTGACGAGCAGGTTCTAGCATTTCCCTATTAAACAAGGTAGCCTGCCCAGAGTAAGGCTACAATATAGCCACTGTATTAAGGCCAGAAAAAAAGAACGGAGGCCCAGTTTTGAAGCACAAGATTTCCGGGTGCGGCCATGTGGTGGCAAGGAAACAGACAAACAATTAAGGAATCCTGTTTCGGGGCAATGTAAACTAAATTTCCGGAATTAGGGTTAAGCTTTCAAATGAGAATTAACTATGCTGTACAACGCCCCTCTCAATGCAGTAAAATGTTAATAATATCTGTCTAGCGCTCGCAAAATGTCTTATGCAGTCCTACAAGACTGCCACGGCTTGCGTTTTGTAAAAGTGTTAGTTTTTCTCAGTTTTCTTTTCAAGTATTGTTTTCAGTGCTACCTCCAGCAAAACCTACAAACCGAGGGCCTTATAAACCGGTGCAATATATTCTCTTTACAATGCTAACAAGCTGCAAGCCTTGACACGCCGCATCAAAACACAATCATAACAGGAATAGGCGGAGCAGAGAGCGGTGTCCTTTGAATCCTCGCGCCTTCCGTGAAAACAACGTCCTCTGACGAAGCAGCGCAAGCCATGAATGCGCTCGTTCTAAACGGTGAGCGGAGCTTGGTAAAAGAAGCTCTCTATTTTGCAAGGCTACGTACTCTGAGCTCGAGGAAGGCGAGGGCGTAACTCATGAAGCGATAACACCTCCCCAATACAACAGGCCCTAGCACGTCTCCCCTGTCATCCCACACGCTGGCCAGCTGCCCATGTATGGATGATTGCCTTAGAAAAATTTTGTGCCCGTCCTGCTGTTGTAAATCGCGCTAGTGATGAGCGAGGGGCGATTAGCGCGCACAATGCTTATGTCGTCTAGTGGCCGGCAGCAGGCCGAGTTAGGCTGTGTGTCCGTCGTTCCTCTACACCACAGTAAGTGAACAAATGCCCAGGAACTAGACGTCATCGAGTCTGGGTAAATGTTACCGCTAGGCCTGGGCTACGTGGTGTCGTAACCGAAAACGTCTGACCATACAAATGAAAAAACCTAGATTAACAGCAATACATTACTGACGTGGCACGAGAAGGGCATTCGTTCTAGACGGTGTTGGTCATATTCCAGCAGTACGTAAAAGAAAACGGAAAGTACACACGCGGTTGTGCGTGCAGCGGTTGTGAGGTTGGCCTTCGGGCGCCGTTCTTGCAGCCCTTCCTCGGTGATGGCTCGCTGCCCCAAATAGAGATAATTGTCGGTTATTCCTTGGCTCCTCAAGCAGGGGTAATTGCCCTGCCGTGCGGGAGCTCGTTTGCAGGTAAACAACTTATTGTGGTTTTTTAGCGTGCGTGTCCGGTCAGGACGCGAACGCCAGTTCCTTCCTTGGGCACTAGTATAGAGAAAGCAGCAGGAAGTGAGGCGGTTGACACTACCCAATTCGGCTACTCCCCACCTTGCAGTCTCAGGCCAGCAGCATGCTTTTTTGATTGTAAACAGCGGGGAGATAGGGGAGCATCATGTAGAACGGGAAACGGGCCTAACATCTATTTCCTTCGTCAGGGTCGCTGTATTTCCCATTGGGGCCTAAGCCCTGCCCCGTATTTCCTATCGTTCGCTGAGTAGAGCGCTCGACAGTAACTGACAGTATGACGAGTACCCCGAAGAGAGGAAATTGTAGCACTTCCTCCAAATCGATAAGACTTCGTAGAAGCGCTTCACGTCCGTATCCTATCCGCACAAGTACTTTTTACGGCTTTCGATGCCTGCTACACCCATCGCTCTGCAACAGCTTACCGCAGATGGATGTGCAGCGGATAATATAGCGTTCGAATTTAGAATCCACAAACCTACCCAGAAATGTCGCGAACCCGATGTACCAGATGTATGTCCCGAACCAGATGTTTGTTGTGCCTGCCTTCAGAATGTCCGGTACAGATGGATAAACATGACGCTTAAATTCAAGATTTTAGGTTATTTCTTTTATCCCAGAACATCCGTTTATGCAGTTGTTCTCTTTCCCCAAAAGCCGGTACGTCTTTTTATATCTAGCGGATATTCCGACATAATATATCCTTTGCCGTCAGGTGTAGGACAGTCAACGGTATATGGGCAATAAACGCAATCTTAAAAAGCTTAAGATTTTCTCAAGTCGATGTACGTTAGAAAGCCGATTCACGTAGTCACAGAGAAGTAAAACCCATACGCGGTCTTTTTATTTCTTCCCTAAAATCTTCGACTCTATTTTCGACTGCTTTAAATAGTTTTCGGCTTTAAATAACGCGGCACACCTAATGCACCTCCCTAAATGACCCATATCTCATCTATAAAAAATTGCAAATTTGCTCGTGGAACGCTCCAATGCGGCATACCTTACTGGGATGGAATGTTAAGAAGCCTAAATTTTTTTCTCGGTAAGTGAAAAAAAAAATAATAATAAACGTGAGTACCGGTCTTGCAGGCCTTTAAATAGAGATACAGATCCGTTGAGAGTCGGACAGGTGCGCTGAGAGTCTCATAGAAGTGTGAAAGTTTTGCAGTGCGCTGTTATAGGCTAACTCCCAATTTTCTGACTACGTAGACCGATAAAAGCGGCTCCTCGCCTCGTCGCTTCGGCGCACATGCATGCGTGCGTAAAGGCCAGAATACATGGATGGAATATGCGACTAAAAGACGACGAACAACGACCGCTGGCGCGCGCCCGACGCCCGGCGGCGGAAAAACCGTCGTCCGCCGCCGATCTAACTGGGTCAGAAAAGTTCGTCGGCGGCGGAACGGCGGCGAGCGGCAAACCGAAGGAACCAATCTACGGGCCGCTGCAGACGGCCGCTTTGGAATAGTTTGATAGACGTACGGTTCTCCCGCGCCTAGTCGAGCTAAAAAAATGTATTACAAATATGAGATCTATTGAGGAAAATAGTTTTGCAATAAGTGAAGTCCGCGTTCTTCTGATAGCTCAAGCCGCAAGCGCAACACGGTCCCGACACAACTACCGTGGCTTGTGTCGCCGAGATAGGCATGTACGATAGCTTTCGGTCAAATAAAGGAAATCAGACTACATAACTTGTATTACATGGGGCCCATCTGCAAGATCGGCGTGTGAGGAACATGTGATATCACTGCGAGGGCATCTCAAAAAGGACAAAATATAAGCAGCCAGTCGTATGTATTCACAGCCAGGTTTGACATTGCCTATTTTGCACTGAAGCACCCTCTGGTGAGGTGGAGTGGAGGTAGAATGCCGGTTCCATGTTCTGGGAGTCGCTGGTTGGAATCTCTACGGGGACGCTCGTTTTTTTTTTTTTTTTATTAAAGACGATAGTCTTTCTTGGGCAACTTAAACCCAGAAATTTTGGTCTGTCTGTCTGTCTGTCCGTCTGTCTGTCTGTAACTCGATTCAGCCAACCGGCCAAAGTAAATAAAACTCCCACCTCCCCTCGCGGGAACCCCTGTGTAGATGCGACGCATAGGCGGAGCGGCGAAGGGACCGTGTTTTATAGCGCCCATAACGTTGAGGGGACTGCGTAAGCCGGTCCCAGTCGATGACGACGTTGGCGTACTTGTAAAGCGGCGTGGACTCTAGGTGTTTGAGCCAAGCGTGGATGTTGCTTCGCCGGAGAACGGCACACCAGTTATATGCGCAGCGCGCCCGAAGGAGAGGAAACCGCGGAAGAGAGAGTACTGCACATGCGCCGGCCCCAGCGCATCTGCCGCGGCTATGACGCAACGTGCCGCGGCTATGACGCAACACAATCAAACACAATCCACGTTATCCAATCCAATCCAATCCAATCCAAGCCAAGCCAAGCCAATCCAATCCAATGCCCCTCGCGAGAGAGTGTTCGCTATCGGAGAGGAGAGGGGGTGAGCGGCGGGGAGTGCAGCTGGCGCGGCGAGGAGAATGGGGGAGGGGTGGACAACGCCGACGACGACGACAACGACAACGACACCGTAGGGACAAGGCGAGTGAATCAGATACTTTGCATCTATACTCCGTTTCATACATCAAGTGCAACGCTGTGAAGGCTACACAAGTAGTCCGCAAAGAAAGGAGGTGTATCGCTCCGCGCTGTTTTGTAGCCGAGTGGTCTAACGCGTCGCTCTGGAGAAAAGACGCTGAATTTTGAAGTACATGGGTTCGAAACCGCGTTTCGACGTTTCTTTTTTTTTATCACATCTTCAGCGAGTTCAACTCTAAATCTTATTTCGTTCCCAGCAACTTAAACACTACGGGCATGCGGAAATGAACTGCACGTATGATGTCTGGATGCATACCGATGTTTGTTCAGCAATTGCTGTTTTGTCGCGATTCTATACCATTGTCACCTACCTCGTTGATTCTAGCGAGAACTTTGTGTAAGAAAAACACGTTAATTCATTAATTATTTAGCACAGCTGCTCTAACCAGGGTGAATTACCAACAGGTGTTCACTTTCAGTTTTCGTTTTGCCGTTGCCCTGACGATCCACTTCTTTATGGGCCTATCTTAACACACTCACCATGTTATTGATTATGCCGAGCCGCCAGCAGAGCAACGGGTTCAGTTTTTACCGAAACATTTGGAACCGACTTTGGCACTGCACTCTGGAGTAGCCCGAAGCTCTTGGTGCGAATAACGTATCATTTGTTATTCGTGGGAAAGGACAGAAAGCAGATATCTGTACCTTAGAATACTGATTTCTGGCACAGAAACGCATAATATATATTTTAAATTTGTTATTCGCCCCTTTCCAGTCCAAGTACATGCAACATTTTTGTGAATTCTTGTGCGTGATTTATTTATTTCTTCACTGCAATATTTCACCCCGGAAGCAAGAGTTATATTTTCTTTTGTGATTGGAGAAAGAGCTCTTTAAGCTAGGCACTTATTCGCAAGACAATCATGGATAGGTCAATTGTTTTTACATACGGAACCCTGATATGGCCCGTTTTTCTGTGTCAATGAAATGTCTATGGTATAGGTTAATGCTGTGACAAATAACAGTACTAGCTCATGAGTTGGAGATTTGTCGCCATACATAAATGCATACAGGGGCAATACGGATTGTGTGTCATACACGAGGAGGCTGACTTTCGCGGTTTAAAAAACAAACGTTATTTATAGGAGAGCACCTCTGGTCGATTTCCTGGTGGGTTCCGACTTCTTACTTTCCTTCCTTTCTCCCACCCAGTTTTTGCAGAGGTTATATGACTGCTCCAGCTGTATACACTTCACGACCGAACAGGACACCACCACAATGTAGTGTTTTTCATAGCACGGGTCACTTGGTGACGTTAAACTCCACAAACAAAACCACACGACGAAGACACACAGTTTGCTTTGTCGCGGTAACAAAGCCTTTTCGTGGAATCGGCGCAGCATGAAGAAGCGCGAGCAGGCTGGATAGAAAGGTGTCCGCGCTCCAGCTCTACCAGTTGACCCTCGTGAACAAAGCCGCCACTACTGACAGGACACACATTGCTGGGAAGTTCACCAACGATTCCCCCCTGCCCTGCCTTCGAATTCCTTGATCGCCCGCAGGTACCTGCGGCGCCAGACAATGATGCCAAGATTCCGTATTCTCCATCATGGGTGAAGCCCATGTCCTTCATTAACCTCCACAAGGTGGTTTTCGTGAAGTTCGGCAAGTCGTCGTCTTCGTGGACAGCCTTTCGCACACTGTCCAGTGTCGTGATCTCCCTCTTGGCGTACATGCTCTTCACATTCAGACGGATGGCATGGACTGTGAAGCTGTCATGCTTGACGGTCCGCGTGCTTGATATCGTCACGTCGCGAGGTCTTCTCTTTAAACTTAAAGACACCAAATTCCCACGCAGACACTCCGCCTTCAATTTCGCCACGGTACGATGAGATACTCCGGTGTCCTCGCTCACAACACTCAGTACTTCCTGCACAGATTTCACCGGGAAACGCACCCTGGTACGGGCGCACACATTTGCAATTACTTGCTTGGCGTTATTTGACAACTTTGATGCGCAAACCCTCGAAAAATACGTACAGGAGACGTGGTCGAAGCCCGAGAGCTGGACGCCATTTTTTCAACGCTGCCTCAAAGAGTAAACAAAAAACGGCGTTCAAGGTTGCGCGGAGAGGGAAAACATGATACGAAAGCACCAAACATAAATACAAACTCGCATATTTCGATCGCTTGTCCGGCAACACGGCGTTTTTTGTCAAGCTGATGATAAATATTTATGCTTTAAGGTTGCCGGCGAAGCATTTATTGTATCTGGCGCACCGCAAGCAACCCACTACTTGTGGTCGCGGAAGCACACACCGCAAACAAGAGCGCTAGCTTTGACAAAGTTGCACCTGATGTATGAAACGGAGTATAAAAATGCTTACTACGCAATGGTCTTATATACTCACAGCCCAATGTGAACGTCTAAGCCCGGTTTATATGTTTATACTTGTCAACTTTGTTGAACAAGAAAAGACATTACGCAAATATAAGACAGGAAATTAGTACACAAGGGATATTTACAGTGTTCCTTTTGGTAAAAAAATTCCTCGATGCTTGGTTTTTCGATAGGAAATGATATTATACATCTACTGCAGAACAACGCGTACCGCCTGCTGTTGCTTGCGCCACCTCCGGGAGGCATATGACAAATCACGGGCAACAGCAAAAAGTTTCCACTAGCTAGGTTTCACGTTCTGCTTGGAACGTACGTGGAGCACGGCAACGCGGTTCTATAAACCTGGAAGTCGGCCGCCTTGATTTACGCGCATTCCCGCCGTACTGCAGCGCTGGCATCGAGGAACCCCGCCTGTAGCAGTGGAACGCGGTAAATTCAAATCGCCTTGAGCAAACCTTCAGTGTGTTTACCTTGGGATCAGCGCGACGGAACAGGAACAGCATGAGAGGTGAGCGGGAAAGCAAACGGGGGCATTTTCTTGGCAAATGTCTACAAAGACTATCGTCTTTTGACGACATTTTCAACGACAGGAGCAGATACGGGGCCAACTTTTTTATTATTTGCTGCCTTTAGCGCATTTGAGAACTGAAAACGCATATTTCAGTAGAAGAAACGCCCTCGGGTCACGTAGAACCGTGAAACGACGTACAACCCAAGCGGGAAGCTTCTTCACTGGGTCTGTTTACTGAACGCCGACGTTGATTATGTGCATGGAGTTAGCCACTCAGAGAGCATCCCAGCGGCGGCACGGCGGTGGACGCCGTGTCTTCATAGTTCAGCCCGACCATGGAGGAAAGAAAAGCTGACCTCGACGAACGTACGGCGTCCTGCCTCAGCGGATTTTCCGCTACGCGAACTCCGTCGTGAAAGTTCGCTCCGTGTCTTCTGGCCTTAGGACGTAGGCGGCGAGCACGACGATCTCTTGCGTCTACGGTGAAAACCGACACAGACGGTGTACCCCCGCAGACCGGGCGGGCGACTGACTGATCGCACCAGACCGTGATGTCCCGCCAGCGCGGAATAGAGGGCTGCGCTTTGTAAACAGTGAGCTGCGCACAAAAGGGAGTTTCAAACAGACTCTTCATGCAACTGGGAAGTTGGACCTGCCCTTATCGTCATACTTGCTTCAACACATGACGCGTGCTCGACAACTGCTTGCATGCCTGTGCGTAAGCCATAAATCGCGAACACGCGAGCAAGCAGAATATTAATTCGTTCATGCGGGCGTGCGGGCGTGCGTGGAACTAGTTTTTCTTTCGGACGAACATCGAAGCGGCGGCGGCGCGGAGGCCGATACCGGAACTAGTGCACTGTGTAGCGATGTGCACACAATTGGCCGGTGTGCATTCGCTGCCTTCGCGGGCCTCGCGCCTTACGCTTGGGATCTTTCGCTGCTATGACGACCTTGGATTTATCTACCAGACGAAGAAACGCTGGTGGGAAGTAGAGGTGAGAGATTAGTTAGCTTCGTCTTCTTGTCTCATGTATTTAACGAAGCTGAGTTGCTCTATAACTTCAGTCCGCGGAAGCGGTTAACCTAACGTTTTCGGGACTCATTTTGACCGCTGCGTAGATTTGAAGGGCAGCATCGATTCTTGCACCATTTCGATCCCTTAGTTGGTGAAGTGTTGGTATCCTGGGCGAATGTTTTCGCAGGTAAGAAGAACGGTCGTGCGAATACTGGCAGCGCTACCCTGCACCTGTACTCTTAGCTCGGCGGCTAGGGTTAGATTGGCAGCTCATTGGCTGCCGGGAAGTGGTTGTGGCTACCTGAGGCTGAGTGATTGGAGCGCGTGTAGCGCGTAGCAGTCACTAAAACTACAATACTTTTAGTGACCACGGCGCGTACAGCAGCAGACTGAAATGCTGTCCAGACAGGTTTTTTGCGTTTTAATTGAGCGCACGATGAACGGAAACGGGACTTTTCGCGGCGTACGCCACGCACTGTTAAGGGATAACTACATGCGTCTACGGCGATGAGCGACGCATGAAGCCTCACCCAATGGGTACAGCCAACAGGTATTGTAGGCGACACAGACAAGCGAAAAAATTCCCCCGCATTTCCCCGAGGGGGAGAATGTGAAAGTGCGAATGCACGGTTGTCGGCCCGCTTGCGGCGCTTGCGCTCGCCCCCGCAGCCCCCCCCCCCCCCCCCCCCCCCCCCCCCCCCCCCCCCCCCCCCCCCCCCCCCCCCCCCCCCCCCCCCCCCCCCCCCCCCCCCCCCCCCCCCCCCCCCCCCCCCCCCCCCCCCCCCCCCCCCCCCCCCCCCCCCCCCCCCCCCCCCCCCCCCCCCCCCCCCCCCCCCCCCCCCCCCCCCCCCCCCCCCCCCCCCCCCCCCCCCCCCCCCCCCCCCCCCCCCCCCCCCCCCCCCCCCCCCCCCCCCCCCCCCCCCCCCCCCCCCCCCCCCCCCCCCCCCCCCCCCCCCCCCCCCCCCCCCCCCCCCCCCCCCCCCCCCCCCCCCCCCCCCCCCCCCCCCCCCCCCCCCCCCCCCCCCCCCCCCCCCCCCCCCCCCCCCCCCCCCCCCCCCCCCCCCCCCCCCCCCCCCCCCCCCCCCCCCCCCCCCCCCCCCCCCCCCCCCCCCCCCCCCCCCCCCCCCCCCCCCCCCCCCCCCCCCCCCCCCCCCCACCCCCCCCCCCCCCCCCCCCCCCCCCCCCCCCCCCCCCCCCCCCCCCCCCCCCCCCCCCCCCCCCCCCCCCCCCCCCCCCCCCCCCCCCCCCCCCCCCCCCCCCCCCCCCCCCCCCCCCCCCCCCCCCCCCCCCCCCCCCCCCCCCCCCCCCCCCCCCCCCCCCCCCCCCCCCCCCCCCCCCCCCCCCCCCCCCCCCCCCCCCCCCCCCCCCCCCCCCCCCCCCCCCCCCCCCCCCCCCCCCCCCCCCCCCCCCCCCCCCCCCCCCCCCCCCCCCCCCCCCCCCCCCCCCCCCCCCCCCCCCCCCCCCCCCCCCCCCCCCCCCCCCCCCCCCCCCCCCCCCCCCCCCCCCCCCCCCCCCCCCCCCCCCCCCCCCCCCCCCCCCCCCCCCCCCCCCCCCCCCCCCCCCCCCCCCCCCCCCCCCCCCCCCCCCCCCCCCCCCCCCCCCCCCCCCCCCCCCCCCCCCCCCCCCCCCCCCCCCCCCCCCCCCCCCCCCCCCCCCCCCCCCCCCCCCCCCCCCCCCCCCCCCCCCCCCCCCCCCCCCCCCCCCCCCCCCCCCCCCCCCCCCCCCCCCCCCCCCCCCCCCCCCCCCCCCCCCCCCCCCCCCCCCCCCCCCCCCCCCCCCCCCCCCCCCCCCCCCCCCCCCACCGCCTCGCCGCCTTCTCTTCCATCTCTTCCATCGGGTTTGTAGTATCACGTGTACACCACGCAGTTATCAAGCCGCTATAACGCCGCTGAGTCGCCAACGCACGCCGCTGACGACGTAGTTTGAATGCGTTAAAGATATAAGGCCGTCACTAACACTGATATCAGCGTCGCGTCCGTGGCTTGGTCGGTAGAGCGTCGCGCTGCGGCCGCAAATTCCTCGGATCGAAACCTGGCGCCGGATGCTGTTTCTTCTTTAAATATAGAGGAGCACTGCGGACGCCGACGCCGCCGCCGCCGGCGGTGGATGGTTTGGGGTCGCTTATAAAGTGCAGCACTTAAAATTTCTACCCAGGCCGCCGGCGGCGGTGACTGCGGCAGGCGTCGGGCCGTCGCCATCGCGGGCTTTTTCCAGGCCAGAAGGAGCCCACAAGCGGGCGGCAGCGATGACGACGGAGGGAATTGGCAGCAAAGCATTTTTTTTTTGCTTGTTGCTGTCACTTACACTGTTTGTTGTACCCATTACGTTGCGTTTTTTGCGTCTCTTGTCGCCGCCGCTGCATGTGGTTGCCCCTTTAATAATCGAGAGTGCTCTGATCGTTCAATACGAGCCTATTGGTTCTCATCAAATGTTGCGATCTGCAGCGTGTATGCAACTAAGCGTACTCGAGAATGAAAAAAAGAGTAGCTATGTGACCCACTAGCAACTTTTCCACACTGAACTTTGGAACGTATAATGGGACGTACGTTGGAGCCGGCTGAGGACGACAAAATACAATGCAAATTAATCAGGGATTATGTCCTTACAAAAAGGGTTATCTGTACTTAAATTTTGTGCAATGTTTTTATACCGGAAACGATAGCGGTGTAAACAATGGAAGCTACGGACACGTAAACATAAAAGCACTAATGGGTTTGGCGCGCAGTGCCTAGCCAGACAGAGCTGTAGGGCGCGCGGTCTGACATGACATTTGCCAAGTAGAACAAGGAGGGTGGCTGCATCCAAGGTTACCGCACATTCGCATCTAGACTGGTGACTGCACCAAACAGTATTGCATTCCAATACGGGTTCACTGCGTGCTCTCGGCGCAAAAACTAAGCTATCACCCAATAAACTTCATTTAACGTTGTTGAACCTCGTTATTTTTTTTTCATTGCAGAACTTATATTTGCTGTCGCCTCTTTCTGCCGATGTGGGAACCAGGGGAAGGCGCTACTTGCCCGATTTTTTTTTTTGAGAGAGAGATAGAGACAGAGCCCCGATGCGTCAGCAGGAGTGGCCGTCGTATTCGAAACACTTCTCCTCACAGCCTTGGACATCGTGGATGGACTCCCAGTGCTGCTGTCTGTGTTTTGGCTGTACAGTGTGTAATACGCTCCAAAGCAGTGTTGCGGAATGGGCACCTCCATTCCATTCCAATTCCATTCCGAGGAATTACAACTTATCGTGATTCCATTCCTTTCAATTCCTCGGAATGACAGAAGTTGGCCCATTCCCATTCCTGGAATGGACGGAAAGTTCAATTCCATTCCTTTAATTCCTCAACGTAAAAACTGCCTCAGTGCTCTATCGAGTTATTGAGGAACGGAAGATGAATCTGACGTTATCATACTGGTTGAATACTGCAAAAGTATGCAAAATGTGTCACTTGTCACCGAAGTTGGGAGGTGGGAGCAGGGTGGTTATATATCTCGTGCAGAACAACTACCCCGTGCCAAAAATTACGATCCCTTCCTAACGAAAGTAGAGAGAAGCGCGAAAGCTAAAAATCCGTCCAACTTCCGTTGAAAGTTGGACGCATTATTGGACGCACTAAGTAAATGCAAGTACGAACGATCTAAATGTACAGCGTTACGTGGTTTATGAGATAAAGGTGTATGTACTCCTTCTTCATGATAGCCGCGTGTGTTGTCTAGAACCATTGGTTTTTTGCCATTTTCAATTAAGCGTTTGACACAATGAAAGCCCAGTTTCAGAGAGAGAGAGAGAGAGAGACTTAATTTCCGGTCCCCCCTTTCACGCAGACGACGTGCGTGTAGAGAACTTATCCGAGTATTTCGGTCGAGCAACCGGTCTAAGGTGTAATATATTAGTTTTTTTTTCACAGAATGCGATTGGTCTCACTAAAAAAGCTTTCGCTTTAATAGGGGCAGTGTCACACTGCCCCCATTTGAGTAGTCAGTAGCGGGATCCCAGTACTTATTATAGTATTTGCATGTTAGCATGTTTTAACGGTTTCTTCTGCGCGAAGCAAGGTGAAGCAGCTATTACGTTGGTGTCTGCTTTTCCCGTTTGCTGCAGTCTGTGGCGTGCTAACTTGCTATCTGCTTTGCGTACCGTCATACCAGCTGAATTAGTATACTGTGGATAACAGGTATGTCGCGCGAACCTTGCTCACATGTACACGCATTCAAAATGCTTATTTGAACAATTTCAAGTGAACTAATAGCATTAAGCACTAATGCTACGGTACCAACGCGAGAGACGGGAGGACAGCGGCACGGAACACTGTCAAGTTTTTGCATTCACCGTAGGAAAGTTACCACCGTTTCCACATTGACCTCCATTTGCGCTTGTTTATTGCCCTGGCACTACCTCAGCCAAATCCGTTCAATACAAGACATTATTTATAACCCCCTCATTTAAAGTGACAGCACCATATCGTGACGGGAGCCCTGTCAAAACAAAGAAGTATGGTCGGGCAGTTTGTTTCCATGAACACGCAACCAATATGCACCAGGACCTGATCAAAATTTTGAAATGAGACCTTCCTACATGAATAGCGGCGATGCCCAACTTTCAAGCCGGTGACTAAGTCTTCAGTAATCAGGCACGTTTGTGCCCAGGAGCAAAGGCCACGTGCACAGAACCACAGCAACCAAACTACGAACCAGTTTGGCACAATTGGAGGAAAGCGCTGCACTTTTCAATTGAAGCAATGCACGGTCTCGCACTGCTGAGAGCTGTCACAGCACTCGCAAGCAAGGGCCCTGCTGGAGCCAGAACTGTTGGA
This sequence comes from Haemaphysalis longicornis, assembly GCF_048455015.1. Taxonomy (NCBI): domain Eukaryota; kingdom Metazoa; phylum Arthropoda; class Arachnida; order Ixodida; family Ixodidae; genus Haemaphysalis; species Haemaphysalis longicornis. The sequence goes on along the minus strand of NW_027526203.1, from coordinate 13,217,913 downwards.
ACGCCTTTCGGCAGCTGTGTGTTCTGCATTGTCGAATATAATATCTAGTGTAATCGTATATCCCAGCTGCCCACTACCGTAGCCGCCGTAACAAAGCGTGGAGGAGGTAGAGAGAGAGAGAGAGAGAGAAAACGTTTATTGAATGAGCAGGGACGGGGTAGGCAAGAAAAAGTTAGGAGCTCTGGGCGGCCATCCTATTCCGGTAGGCCGCGCTCAGTAACATATCCGAAGCTCGCTTTTTACCCTTATGGCGGGTGCCGGGCACGCAAGTCCCTCACCAACAATTTTATTTTTGCTGCCTTGGTTTGATTTGCTGGACCCCCGGGGCCCTGCTGCAACTTACGGACTGACGGTCGACAGGTTGGCGCCATATTCCCGCGAGATGCCTACCAGGTCGGCTTACAAGGATCAAGGCTATCTTTTGCGTGTCGTGCACAGAGGGTGGGAGGACAACGCCAAGCAGATTTGTTGATTCATGTTTCATGCGCGACCACTTTATATTGTTAGCTCCAAGATTTCGCTGCAATAGCTTGCGGGAAGAATCACTGCCGCTTCGGATGCGCGCGGTTCGTATCCCCCCCCCCCCCCCCTGCTTCTCGATGCTATTCCCCGTCTGCTGGCCAGGCCACACAGCGCCTGACACTGAGAGAGACGCCGCTCAGCCATCGGCGCCACAGAGAAAGCTACATCTCAAAAATCCTGCATAAGCACGAAGAGCCGAACTAAAGGCACCACCGGCCAGACGCTGTTGCGCCACTTGAAGTTCACTGTAACAGGCGCTGCGGCAGGCTGCGCAGATCCAGTTACCCTAGATGAAGGGTATAAGTTCTAGTTTTCGTCGCCGGTGCTCCCTTTGAGATATACTGACGCAGTCGTCACCACAGGCTAATTTTTAAGTAGCCGGAAGGCGCCAGCAATGGTGACGCCGTCGTCTAAAAATCCCCATTCCATTCCCATTCCATTCCAGGCAAAATGTGCTTAATTCCATTCCCATTCCACTCCTCCAAGCGTTGTCCTCATTCCATTCCCATTCCATTACGCCATCTCGAAAAGGTGGAATGAATCCGGAGTCATTCCAATTCCGGAGTGGTAACTCCGTAACACTGCTCCAAAGGCGATGCGCACCTTCTTGCTTCTGGAGACCTTACTTCGGCTCAAACCCAGTGCCCTGGTTCGTGAAGTTCTGAAGGCCGCCACCAACATTTTGAAGCAGCCAGCTCGAACGTGTTTGTGTTTAATACCAAGTTGTGCTTTTTTTTTAATCTTATTAACGGATCCTCATTTGAGAACCACCCCTACTAAAAAACCCCGTGGCAATGTTTCCTGCGCGTTCCTATTGTCCCACCAACATATATCTGTTGCAGAGTTTGTGTCTCAATCTCTTTCTATCTTTGTATTGATGGCATTTGTAATGCATTAATAGCAATCCAAGCTGAATTGTTTCAGTCCCAGATTTTTGTTTCGCAAAATTTATTTGTAAATTTTTTTTTAATATTTATTCATTTATTTATTTATTTATTTATTTAGATACCTACAACGCCCAACTGGGCATTATTGTAGGGGGGAAACAAACAACAAAAGATACAGGTAGTATAATACAGGTAGTAAAAGCAACAAACAATGTAAGAACAAAAGATAACATCAACACTCTATACATAAATAAGACTAAACAACACATCGCTAAGGGGTTGAGACAGGTTGTAAAACATGAAAAAGCAATAGAACGTAATAATAAAATAAGAGCTAACACATTAAACATAAATTACAATCAAGAAAGACAGTAAAAAGTACAACAATAAGGGGTTGACTGTCGCGAAATTCGGGTCCCTCCATGGCTGTCTTTTTTTTCGCTCGCCATATTGGGACCCAGCGGAAGGATGCAGGCGGGGGAGGCCAACGTTACTAGATTATCTAGTAACGTTGGGGGAGGCGGGGGAGGAATGCCGCCATTTCGGCCCACGGGTCAGTGGGCCATGTGTTTCGGTGAGAGAGGGGCGAGAGTGCCGCGGCCAACGGAGGTCCCACCCGCTTGGTTCTTTGAAGACGCGCTGTCCGAAAGACTGTGCTCAAGGCAGCGCGGGGTTCACGACTCGCGGGGAGAAGGGAGTGAGAAGAGGCGGTGGAAGGTCGTGCGGTTGTGACGCGGCGGCCGGTTCTGCGGGCTGCGGTGTAGGCCCGCGTGCGACAACAGCGGTGACTTCGGGCCACGTGAATTCCCCTCGAGGAGGGGACTGTGCGGGGCCCAGGTGAACCCGTCCCGAATTCCGTCGCCGATCAACGGGACTCACCGTAGACGACCGGCGGAGCGCCGCATCTTCCCGGGCGAGGCCACCGACCAAACCGAGCTAAGACATCCTCCCCTTCTCCGCTCTTCTGCAGACTCTAAAATCGCCCTCTCTGTTATCGTCCTCCTTCACGTAGACTGCGCGGACTTGATTATCTTCCTTTCTTAGTGTACAGGGTTGTGTGTACGGGTGTGTATGTGTGTCCAGCGGCCCTATTGTTAGAGTAGTTGGGGGAAGCTCCCCACACCGCCTATTGTCTGCCCTACTCCTCCCCTCGTTTTACGGACGCCTGTTTCCTAAGCCAAGCTTCGTTTCCTTTGTCTGTATTACCCTCTGTGTCAGTCTGTATTTCCTGTGTGTGTGGAGGAAGTAAATGTGTGTTGTTTAAAACGGTTATCCCGTGCCCCGTCTCGTGCCTCACGCCAGCGGCCAATCAGGCGTGGACCTATCGCCGGTTAGCAGGTCCGAAACCACGTTCTCGAATTCGCACGTAGGGGGAGGGGGGGGGGGTTGTTTGTCGCTCCTCCCGTCCGAGACATCGGCCCCTAAATTACCTCGCTTAATTTTATGACATTGACACAAGTTGCAAATGGTTAGCTAAAGCTCAAATGTTACACATATGTCACGTAAAACCTAGTTAAACAAGAATACTCCAAGGGCTTTATCAAAGGAAGTTGGCAACGACAATACAACTTCCTCCGGGAGACTATTCCAATCATGGGCTTGGGAAAAAAGAATGTTTATAGAGGTTGATCCGACACCTATATTCTCTAACTTTCAGGGTATGGTCTACGCGGGCAGATCTAAAGGTAGGACCTAGCATATAGGTTTCTTTCCTTAAAGGGGTCCTGAAATACCTTCCACCGATGCGTTGATGTACATGTAACCAAATAAAGCAATGTATTAGCAATCTCCTCCCGCAAGAATTTTGTTGAAGCGATGAGTATTAGCTGAGAAATCGTAAATCAAAAACCGCGCATTATCGTCGCGCCGCATTTCCTCCTCCTTTCAACTTACTCTCCGCTGTTAAAGGCGAGAGAGCCTTCCCTCCCATGATGCCGCGCTCCTCCGCGGTGACGTACTTCCGCTTGCGCTGCTCACGCAGCCGTCTGCTACGGGCAAGATTTGTTGACACCGTGAATCCCGCACTCAGCTCAAGCGAACGAAAAATCTGGCCCCATGTGTGCGGCGGCCTGTTGCCCTTTCGCGGTGTACGTTGCTGCAGAACTTTGCTATCGGCGGCACGCGACTTTTTATCGGCGGCGAACTCGCAGCCGACGGGGAGGATCCTGCGCTCGCTCCCTTGGATGCACAGCGCACTGTTTATCCAAAAAGCGCCGTATCAGATATGGCCCCGCTGGTGCCGGGTCTTATTTTGTGGCGGTGGTAATTCCTGCCGGCGGCATGTGAAAAAGACATTTTAAACTGATACAGAACCCGTCCACAAAACGCCAGTTCAGCTTGGGGTGACGCCTGGTGGAGAGCGGCAACGTTGGTAAAACATGCTCCGGCCTCTGAGCTTTCTAGCGCTAGAGCGAGCGCCATTTCTTTGAGAATATCAAACATCGGTTGCCCTGGCAACAAGGCACAAACCGCTCTAGAAGTCAGTTACGGTTGCGTGATCCCGGTTCAGCTTGGGGCCCCACCTCGCGGCATATGGGCACTGCAGGCATACTACTCATTCCCATTTGGAAGTGCGAGATGCGTTTGGCATTACAGGAGGCGATGGTGTGTGTGTTGTGGACGCCTTTGTTTCGCGATGAAATGCGACGTTCTGCTTCTGCAGGTGGATAGTGCTTCCCATGGTGTGGATTATCTTTCTCGAGCGGCGTACGACTCAACCTCGCATGGGGTATGTGCAGTGTGCGTGGCTAAAAGCCATCTCGGCTTGTGCGCCAGAGTTAAGTGACTTGCTGTTCGTCCCCGCAAACCGCGCGCGGGGTGAGTGCCGAATTTACGAGGGGCAGGAGGGCAGGAGGAGGCAACCCATCGTCTGTCAGTCGCGGTTCGGACTTGCAACGCATGTTGTGACGTTGTGTTCGTTCGAAACACATCTCTGTATTGTTTGGAAGTTGAATAAAATGTATGCGTCAAACCCGGGCATTCGGCTCAGGGCGTTCTCTGCGATTGCAAGAAAGAAGTGCCACGGGGTTTCAACGCTTTCTTTATGGAACGTACTCAAGTAAGAGAATATCCATGTCGTGTTATGGCCGTGTTGCATTCAATACAAACGGTTAAGCGTTTGTTTACACTTGTTTCGTTTGTTGTAAAATGTCCAAGCACTCCGGCACTCCGCTGGCAGAGCAGCCGGCGAGCCGCCGCTGAGCAGACGACTCATCTCGTTGCCGGAAGTGCGTGAAAAAGCTAGCCGCCCAATAGCAGGATGTCTAGCTCATGACGAACATCTGGGAATCGATGATGTAGACATGTGAAGATGGCGTCGTCCAAAAACACGAAGGAAAGGGTGAGAAAAAAACGACAAACTTTGTAACAAAAGTGTGACCTTTCCGCTGCGCGTAAAAGAGTAATACTTGGCACAGATGATGTTGACGACACAATCTAACGATTGCGCTAGTCAATTTATTGTGCTCAAAACGCCTTTCAGGGCCCCTTTAAGCCTGTTGCACCTATAAAAATTTTGTGGAATAGTTTCAGGCGCATGTATTTCCGTCTTTCCTGTAAAAGCGTCCATCCCAGATTGTCCCGTATGTCGAATATTTTGAACGTGTCCTAAATAAGAGCTGGCTTTCCAGTCCGTGCGAAGCACTCACTGATGTAGTGAGGCCATTTTGTTTTATTTTAATACTGTTAACTATTCTGCCACTGCTGCATTTCTACTGATACTTTTCGTGCTAATGTCAGTACCTCTTTATTTGTGGGTGTTAATGCGGTTTTTATTGTCTTAATTTAATGTTTGTATTTCAGTGTTTTCAGTTGCTTTGCTGCATTTTAATTTGTGAATTTTCTTGAATGTGTCCTAAATATGAGCTACGTCTCCTGCGTGAATGTCGAGTGGGAACCTTTTTTGTGCTTTGATATTTTAATTCCAAGTAAACTGCTTTTTGTTTGAAATTGCAGAATGAACCGATTGTTGTTATATTTTCTTGAAAAATAAAGTCTGAGCTCGTTATTCCTTCTTCCCATTTTTCAAAATAACTTGTCATTTTCTGGTTCCTTGTAACTGTTTACAGTACCATCTTGGGGAGGGGGAGAGTAGTAGCAGGCGGAGCGAAAACACGCTTCCTCGCGGGGAGTATCAGAACGCTCTTGGGGCGTAACGGGGTGCTTTCCAAGAGAGAGTAGTAGTACCCTTCTCCAGTAGCCGGTAACGCCACAGCCAATAGAGCTTATTCACGCCTAAAGGGAGTGACGGAACGCTGCCTTGGAGACGGCATAGCAATTTCCATACAGGGTTCAAGTACTCCGCCTCGAAAGCGGCAAGTAAATCCCACGAGGAGTATTTCGCCTTTCGTTTTGACGGACGCGCGCCACTCCTGGGGAAGAGTAATTTAATGCTTCAAAAGAGAATGAAATATGGGGCAAAAGTTTTTACTCCTAGACAGAGTGTCCAGCACTCCTCCACTTCTTAGTGTGTGGGTGCCAGTTTGAGGTGTTAAGCCCCAAGATGTGACGTCAGGCCTAACGTGCTAAATTTCAGAATGGGAAGTTAGGCCTAACGTCATGTGGCTAACAGCCTTACAGCACACAGAGCAACGCCATTCTTCTCATGACGGATTCTTTGGTTGTCGCCTGAGCTTTCCAAACAGCTTCGACTACGTCGAAATGGAGAAATTGGGTAGGCGCTGGCTTCATAACGCTATGGATAGAATAGGAAAATGTTTACGATTCAGGTTCGGTTCCGACCACAGGAAGTGTTTTTTTTTTCTTTCACTTCACCCACGACCATTCACTATCATCAGCAGATAAAGTCGGCTTTCCTGGAGGACGTATTGCCGTAGAAGGGGACACTAAAGTTTCGCTTTAAAAGTACAAATGGCTGACGATTACTATAGCCCATAATGCAAAATTTGTGCGCAGCGTGAACTGCAGTTTTCTCGGTCATGGCGCATAGCTGCTGGGCGCTATTCGGCAGTTATCCCGCAGTGCCTCGCCGCTGCCGATCATGTTATTGTGCATCGTGTTCGAACCTCCCGCGCAAATATCACGTGGTGTGAATGACCCCAGCAACAAAGAGGGCGGCGAAGTACCGATGTACGTGCAGCACGCAGCGCGTGCTCGGCTTCTGTGTTTTTTTGTTCAAAGAACAAGCCGATTGCTTTCATGGATGCCTGGTTTTGCGTCTGCTTTTCAGACGCCACTAGACGGCGAGGCGCGGTTTTCACAAACGTGTCTGCGACGGCCTCGGCATACTGCCCCCCCCCCCTCACACTTTCGGCATTGTTTCATCGTCCGTTTTCCTTCTGTGTTCGGTGTCCCCTTCGTTCGCTCGATTACGAGGGACGACGGCGCTGTCAAACCACAGTAGTGGCCGCTTAAGTGCTGCACACTAAAATGGCTGACGATTACTATACTCCCTAATGCTAAATGGGTGCGCAGCGCCAGCGGAAGTCTTCTCAGTCACGTTGCATAGCTGCTGCGCCTCAGGAAGTGATTGCGTGATCAGAGAACGCAAGGCGGCACGCGCTACTCTGCCGCTATCTCGCAGCGCGCCGCTGCCGTCGAGCATGTTGTTGTAGATCGTGTTTGAACCTCCCTTGCAAATGTCACGTGGTTCAGATGAGCCATTCAACGAGGAGGTTATATACGACCGATGCACGTGCATCTCGGCTTCTGTGGCGCGGCCTCGGTATACTGCCCTCCGCCTCAGAGTTTCGCCATACTTTCATCCTCCGCTTCCGTGCGCGCTCATATTCGGTGTCGTCTTTTAGATGCGGACCGTCTTATGCTCGGGGGTATGTCCCGCGGCGTCGGCGGTGGTCCGGCGTACGCACACCACCGTTTCTCGGCCAATTCCTCACGTCTTATACACGGGGGTATGTCCCGCGGCGTCGGCGGTGGTCCGGCGTCCGCACACCACCGTTTCTTGGCCAATCCCCAACGTGGGTACGTGCTCTAGAAGAGGAACAACAACAACAACAACTCCGGTTGTGCTTGCGCTTGCGCTTGACTCCGTGATTCTTCAGATGAAGTAGGATGGAACCAACAGCCCCGTCAGGGAGTGTGCTGACGCAATTAAGCGAGAGCATCAGCGCAAACACTAACTGCAATTACACCCAACTACAATCCACGGAACGTGTATCGATCTCGTCTTTACCAACTGCAACGGCGACGACTACATACAACCGCTGCTACGAGATCCAGTGACTGTGCACTTCAGCGACCATAAGGCCGTCATACTCAAAGTAAGAAGACGTGCAAACCTAAATAAAGACCTTTAGATACCACTTCAATCTCGTCTCACTCGCGTATATACGCATACAATAAGGAAAATTACACCCACCTTCCCGAAGGGAACCATGAGTAGGATATATGAGCATTACGGGGTTCACTACATTTCCACCAAATTTGGCTAACAATCATAATGGACACGCAAACGGAACCCCCATGACGCTCCGCATCGTACTCATGGTTCCCTTCGGGGAGATGGGTGTAATTTTTTTATTAACGCTTTCACTCTTTCCTTCGCGTCTGGAAGCACTGTGAAAGCTGCAATTATCTCCAGCACGGAGCGGCACTGGGTGATTTGCTCGTCGTACTGCTTTATTTTTGTGGCTTTATCTTTAAATTTGCGATGGAAAAGCGTTCATTTCTGCCACTGAAGAAAATCCGGCCAACGGCCGCTACATGGCCTCAGTGACGTAATTCGGGCAGCCGAAGAACGCCAAGACCGGAAAAGAGAGAAAAAACTTTTGAGCGAGTTTCCAAGTTATCTGATTTGAATAGAGCTGTGATTTTTGGTGGAGGTACTTTGCGACACCCTAATCTAACTACTGGTTGTGTTGGGTGGCTATATTGTGCAAGCATTTAAGATTTCGAAAAAAAAAGTAAAAAATGTTTCGCACGGTCTCTTTAAGTGCGGAGCACTTTTGCGGCTCGCCTTGCCGTCGTAGATCGCTCGCTGGACCCAAGTAGAGCCACACGGCGTCCCGTCGTCGAGGCGTAACCCAAAGGCCTCGAAAGACAAACGGTTTTATAGTCACAAGCGTTCGAAACTTGTGAGCAGCTGGCGCTTGTCATACATCTCCCCGTTGTTTAGTGCAAAGAAAACTGCAGGCACATTTGAGGCAAAATATACGTAATTAACCGGGAGCTCCGCGTTCATTTACTTAGGAACGCTCGTTGGGTTGGTATGTAAGAAAGTGCGCGAAAAAAAGTGGCACTGCAACGCCTGCACGTGTGGGAGGAAAAGTAAGCACGAAAAAAACACGCCCGCCCGCATCTTCCCACGGGGGGAACACGAGTAAATGCGTCGCATAGGGGTGGTTCCATTGCGCGAACGTTGCGTAATTGGGTAGTTTGTGGTTACCGTTTGGATGTGGGGAGGGTTTCGTCTTTATTATTCTTATTGTTGATTTTGGGACACAGGAAGGACAGGTGAGGGTATTGTGATCATTATTATATTTGAGCACAGGTGACTGAATTCCGAGCGGCCGCTCCGCCGCTTATATACACAGCGGGCGCTGTCGCCGGAGAGGAGTATGGGGGAGAGACGCGCATGCGCGCACTTCCGTATACAAGCGCGCGCCCTTTCCACACCCCCTACCACGCTGTTATCACGCAGCTGGCACGCCACTAGCACGCCGCTAACACGTGTACACCTGCCGCAGTTGCTGCTGAGCGCGACGGAGCGCACGGGCTAACTACTGCGCATGCGCGCGCAGACGCGTTCCTCCCGCACCGGCCCAGCTGCTGTTGAGAGCGACGAGGCGCACGGGGCAGCTACGACGCATGCGCGCGCAGACGTGCTCCTGCCGCACCGCCGCAGCTGTTGTTGAGAGCCAGCTGTTGTTGAGAGCGAGGAGGGTACGGGGGAGAGACGCGCACCTGCGGAGGGAGCGTCGGGACGGGGCCGACAACATCGACGAGTGACATCACGAGCCTAAAGCCCGTTCTACATGGAGCGAATTTCGCGTGCGAATCCTCTGGAACCAACATTCGCACTTGCGAAGTTCGCAATGCCTGGAATTGTCGTCTACATGGGGCCTGCGAACGCCGCGATTTTCGCATTTTAGATGCGCCTTGTTTGCAGACTGAATTAAGTTTGCCACCAGCAAAGGTTGTTGTGATTTTATCAAGGGTGGTTTTATTTTACTTTCTTGGCAAGTTGTTTCTGCCTGGTTTGCGGTAAATATAAGTTTATTTCCGGTTTTTATAAGAATCGCCAATTCTTTATCAGTATACGCACACACAGCAGAGAAGACAAACGTTTTGGTGTGCCCGCGCTTTTGTCGCGCTCATACAAGCAACGCCATCTGGTTTCCAAGCGTGCAAGTGGTGCCGAGCTGTGCTCCTATTGGCCGCAGGTCCGACCCCTCTACGCCGCACACGCCGCACGAGCGGCGTTTGCTCGACCGCTTCAAATGTTTGACACTTTGCCGCAGCAACGAAAAAAGGTGGTTTTGCCGCACGAGCGGCGCCGCATCAGCGAAATCGCAGGCGAAATCGTTCCATGTAGTACGGGCTAAAGAAATGCTCCGCATTTAAAAGAACAGAACTCCCGCTTGCGCAGTTTCAGGCAGGGGGCGCGCGAGCACTGCGAAGGCGGGAAATTTGAATTGGATGTGGTCGTAGCAGTAAGCGGATAACGGCGGTACTGCCCATTGTCGCGAATCACTGCTCTGAAACGGCTTTAAATTTGGAATGGAGTGGAACGGCTTTAAATTTGGAGGGCTTGCTTTCCTCCCGCACGTGACGGCGCTGGACGGCCCCTTTTTTTCGCTTACTATCGCAAAAAACAACGCAAGGAGCGCTCCGAACTAAATGAATGCGGGTGCCCGGTTAATTACCTATATTTTGTGTCCAATGTACCTGCAGTTTTTATGCGCTAAACGACGGGGAGATGCATGAGAAGCGCCAGCGTTTCACGTGTTTCGAACGGTTATGGCTATTTAAACCTCTTGGTTTTCGAAGCCTCTGCGGGAAGCCCTACAACGGAACGACGGGCTCTACTTGGGTCTGTTTTCTCGCGGCACTACCTGGTTCTGGCAGTCGTTTCACATCGACCATTACAGCGTGCTACGATGACAAACGAGCCCCTAAAGTGCTCCGTACTTAAAACGGCTTGCAGGACGAGCTTAGAAACATGCATGATAATGAATGGCGAACGAGGGTGCACATTAAAGGGAGACTGAAGTGATTTCTAAACATTGCGAGATTACTGGCGCAAATTGTAGTCCGAAGTCCATAGGACATGTTTCGACCACTCTGAGCGCGTTTACACGAATTTATTTAGTAGAAAAATCAATTCGAAAATGCTGTCCTCCTCTCTGCACCCTCGCCCATTTTCTGTTGCGTTTCCGTGTGACGTCAGGAGGAGATGAGCTGGCAATTGGCTGCGCTACTGCATGGCTCGCCGACCTTCCGACCGAGTCAGCCGGCCCAGCGTTTAGTCCGCCGGCCGCCAACGGGTCGTCGCAATTCGCTCGCTCAGTTGAAACTAAGCCACAACACGTTTCTGAATTGAAGAATGTGCCTTTCTTTACTTTATTAGTTTGTACACTGTATCGAGCTCCGAGTCCGGGTCGCTCCACGGAAGCCCTGCACAAGTGCACATGCGACGCTTCGCTGACTTTACGCTAGTAGGAAAATCTAATGCCACTTGAAGGCGGGAGAAGAGTCAGCGAAGACAATATAGGTACTAAGGAAATAAAATCAACTGAAACGTCTACCGTACAGCGCAGAACTAGAAAGCCGGAAGCACTTTTTTTGCGCTGGGTGAACAAGCACAGCGGTCAGCAGCACGACCACACATCTGCGGACGCTTTCCCGTTTAATAAATGCAATTTCTAGACGTGAGATATTGTGGAAGTTTGGGGGACGTTTACTACACGAGCGCTATGCAAGAAATAGTCACCTAAAGTACTTTAAATGCTAAAACTAAATAAAAGTGTAAACTGCTTGTACATTATATAGCTTATATATCCCTCTTCGGAAGTTGTGGCTCGTGGCCGAGTGGTCTGAAGCGCTAGCATTTTAGTTTTGCATGTCTCAAGTTCGAATCCCCGAGGGTGCATGCTTTTTTTTGTAAGTTGATTTTTTCGTTTGCGGCTGATGTTTCCCAACCTGAGTTCACCATTTTTGGGCCGTGCGAGTTCGCAGAACGCGCGCAGACTTACACTGACGCGCTAGACAGTTCTCGTTGCCGTGCTGTCGACACAACCACCGACTGTTTGCGCGCAGTGGGCACAGGCCAGAATCAGCACACCCTTGGCCTGGTGCGAACACGCTTTTTACGATACAGGCATGAGTGAGGCAAGCTCTGAATATGCGGGAAAAGCGCATGACATTTGGGCGTCTGCGCTGACGCGGAGGGCGTTCATCCACTGCGTGCCTCGGCTAGTGATTTCTACGATGCCAAGCCGTCCTGGGAGGCTTATCTTAGGCATATTACAGCTGACAACATGGCAGAAGCGCGGTACGCCGATTGCTGAGATATCGAGAATGCCAATCCAACGCTTCCGTCGGATGTCAAGCATGTTGTTTTACAGAACCGAAACCGAATGTTTGAATGCTACCCTTGGACATCGTCCAATCACGGTGCCACCTCCTCCCGACGTCACAGCCTTTAGTTGGTGCAGCCGCCACAAATCGCGCATGGTAGTTTTTCTTCTTTCCCGCTTTATAAAATAATTACCGACTTATCAACCGGATAAACGATCAAGAGTGTGGTAATTTGAGCCAGTCTACGCAGTGCAAGCAAAACCGGGAGCTTGACAAATACACGTCAGTGTCCCTTTAAAAACGTGGGCGTCAACGGCGGAGGATGGCAAGAAAGCTGACGACAAAATACACAATTTCAGATGCAGAACAGGTTCTCAGGGGCCGACAAAAGAACATGAAGGATGGAAATAAAAAAGGTAATGGGGTTCTTTAAGGAGGCCAACCTAGAATCAGAAAAGACATTTTTATTTTTCGCTATATATTTGCTTTTTTAGCCTGCTTGAGGACAAGAAACCTCTAGTAGTAAATATTCACAACTCGATAAGCTTGTATATGATCTGGTAGCGATACTGAAGCAATCGAACACTCAGTAATAGAATTCCAGGTATTCATCCAGTCAGAAATAGTTGGAAAGTCCGTCTTCCAAATGACTCTGTTTCAAGTGGAGGGAAGCGTTAACTAGTCTGCACTGGTGATTACCAACACACTATTAGAGAGTCATTTAAAAAATCCTGAGCCATCTCCACTAACGTAAAGCCGGGTGAGGGGCGAAGCATGCAGTGTATAAGTATTAATGGCGCTTTTGCCAACGGAAATGAAACCGTTGGGGGTAGAGGTATACAGCTTTGCCGTAAAAGTCTCTTACCTTAGAAGCACGAAGCTCTCTAGCGCGAGCCGTAAATGAGTGCACCTCACTTTCACTCACAAAATCAAGCGCTGCCGTTTGACCTGCACCGATTAATCGCTGGGCAGCGATCACTTAATTATTAAAACGTATATCTTCCTCGACGACACCATTCTGCCTCTACCCAGACAAACCTATTTCCAGAACTGGGTAGACAGTATAATCTCCGATGCCCGACTTACAAGCACTCGCTTGGACACGGAAATTCCTTCGGATGTAGTATACTGCCGTTTACAGCACATGTGGGAAGCGTTCAAAAGCGTACAACGCCGCTGGCGCAACAACAAGCACAACCGCAAACTCCGCCTGAAGCTAGCTGAGTTAACCGAGTCCATAGAAAACCACGCTGCCGAATTAGCGCGAGATCAGTGGGGTCAGATCTGGGATCAGATGAAGGGAAATTCAAGTATGAAACGCACATTCTCACTTCTCAGACATCTTCTAGACCCCGAACGGTCCAATACAACTCAGTTGAATCGACTATCCGCCGAAGTTCATAATTTCCCTGGCACGAATCAGCAACTTCTCAATAATTTACCCTCTCTTTAAATCCCGATAGGAGATAGACAGGCTCTTCCGTCCTATTCAGGGGAAGCTAATGCTGAACCAGATGCTGAAATAACGGAAGCGGAGGCACGAGCCGCCGTTCTCCAGATTCGCACAGGGTCGGCCACAGGACCAGACGGCATCACAAATAAGATGCTCCGTAATCTATACGACCAATCTATTCCAACACTTACAAAATACTACAACCATTTTTGGAACCTCCGCGTTCTACCCCAGTCCTGGAAGCACGAAAAAATTCCCCTGATACCTAAACCGGGGAAGCCGCTCAATATTGAACATCTTCGGCCCATCTCCCTCACTTCATGCGTTGGAAAAGTACTAGAGCACATTATCCATGTTTGCCTTACGAATTACCTAAACTCTACTAATTTTCTTCCCCACTCCATGATTGGCTTTAGATCAGGATTGTCCACTCAGGATATTCTTCCTAAACTATCCCGGGAAGTAATTACCCCTCCGTCAAAAATGGACACGGCCGCTGTACTTGCCCTAGACCGCACGAAGGCATTTGACCGGGTGTCACACAAGGCATTCTTGCAAGAGCTGGCAACAGCCTCCCCTGGAGAACGCACTTACAACTACGACAGGGACTTCCTCACGTCTCGCACTGCAGTTATTCAGGCCGGACACGTACGTCACATCAAACGTTGTTGAACTCCCCTCAGTTGGTACTCCGCAGGGCGCCGTACTTTCTCCGCTGCTGTTCAATCTCGCCCTTCTCAACATTTTTAAGAGGCTGGAAAGAATCCCTCACCTTCACTTTAGCCTCTACGCGGATGACATTACACTCTGGGTACCGAGTGGCAGCGATGCCCTCATAGAAGAAGCCCTACAAGCTGGTCACAGGTGGTTGTCGAAGAGGCGGGTGCGGCAGAGCTCAGCTGTTCACCTGAGAAATCTGAGCTCCTTCTTCTACCCGCGAAGCGTAGATCGGAAGCCCCACCGGACATAAAAAATCAGATTGGGACCAACACCGTCCCAACACTAGGAAGTATAAAAAATCTTGGTCTTTTCACATTGCGTAACAAAACAAACACTCAATTTATATCGCAAATTACATCTCATGTAAACCAAGCTATCGGCCTAATTTGACGAATAACCACCCATCACAAACGACTCAAGGATAAAGAAAGACTCCAGCTGGTACAAGCTTTCGTGATAAGCCGCCTTACCTACTCCCTCCCTTATCTTCATGTACCAAAACCGAACTCCAGAAAATTGATTGCCTCATTATAAAAGCTTATAAGGTCGCGTTACAAGTGCCCATGCATGCATCCACTTCACGACTCGAACGTCTGGCGGACTATACTACTACGGAGGAACTCGTGGAAGCCCATCATATATTCAACTGCGGAGACTTTCGGCCACCTCCACCGGAAGGCACATACTAGATCGTATGAAGCTACGCGCCCCTTTAATTACTGATAAGAGACTCCCCATTCCCCACGATACGCATGCGTGTCTTATAGTCCGCCCCATACCGCGCAATATGCACCCCATTCATCACAAGGGTCGCAGGGAGCATACAGCACGAGAGCTGTGCCGGCGCTTTCCAATAAATCCAGGCATACTTTATGTCGACGCAGCGGACTATCGACGCCACGCCGCATACGCAGTGGCCGTAGTTGACCGACCAAATGCCTCTCTCCCCCCCCCCCCCCCCCCCCCCCCCCCCCGTCACCTCCCTCTCCGTCCGTACCACCTGTCCCGCGACGGCGGAAGAGGCGGCAATTGCACTAGCCTTAACTCAACGGACAGCCTCCTGAATAGTAATCTCTGATTCGAAGACGGCCGTTCAAAATTTCGCCCGGGGTCTAACAGCACCACAGGCCCTCCAAATTCTCTCCATAAACCTCAGGCCACACAGGTGGGGGAGGGGGGAAGGGGGTGTAACGAGGTGGTCTACGTTACTGCTTGAGAACTCACAACCTGAGCGGGCCCCAGCCTTGTCCCCTCCTCAGATAGCCTCCTCAGCTATCACGAATTGGTCCTTCACTACCGTCTCTCCCACCACGCGTTTTCCCCCGCTCATGTCAGCCTTAATAGGGAGTTTTAGAATAGGGGGCCCCAACGCTCTGGGGCCCCCAAGCGTCTTGGGGCCTCGTACTGCGCATGCGCAGAACCCAAGCCGCCCTTGGGGTTTTGCGTTTGCGTTTAGCGCGCACGCTATTTTGCTGAAATAGCGGGCGCCCCAAAGCTGGCCCCAAGAGGAGCTTGCGTCGCTCTCGCAGGCAGCGAGACTTCGCGTGATCGACAAAAATGGCCGACCCCAAAGGGCAAGCTACCCGAGCGAGGTTCACCGTCGAGGATGACATAAATTTATTAAAGGAAATTTGCGCAGAAAATCCATTTAAGGACTCAAAAGCGTGGCTGGTCATCGCCAAAAACATTGAAGTCGGCACAAAAAGGATCTTCACTGTGCGGGCCATCCGCGATCGTTGCGACCTGCTGCTCGCACAGTTCGTGCATGAAGATCGCACAAACTTAAAAAAGTAAGTGCTGCTTTCGTTTGCCAATTCTACCACTTGCGTTTGTTGACAGAAAGCGTGGCATTTGCTTCATTGCCTGTCACCTGCCGCCTACAGAAGTTCAGGAGTTCGTGCGCTACGTTACAGGTCCGGTACTGAAGAGCAGTATGACGAAAAGCACCACCTACTGCAAGATACGCTTGATCTGGCAAAGGAGTTCGGCTACCAGATTAAGCGGTCGGCGGTGCGAAAAATAACCGTCGCCCGCTCGCACCAGCGCTCCGACACTGCGGCAGAGCGGACCGCGGCATCTACTGCACGAGACACCGCGGCGGCCGCTGCTGTGAGCAGGAGCTCCGCCGACAGCCTCACACAGCCGGAAAATCCCGAGTGTAAGTGACCGCCACGAGCATGTTTCTTTGATTTTTGAATGCTATTTTTGAAATCAAGAAAACAACCGCGTGCCCATTGATTGCAAGTGTAGGCGCCGACGCCCGTGTCATCACGGGGGCGCCGAGTGAAAAAAATAAGTGGTGTCTGGTGCCGAGAAAATTTTGTGCCGGGTACAAATACGGAAGCATTTGGTAAAAAAAAAAAAAAAAGTGGTCCGGTTTTTAAGGAAGTTTTATCTTGAGAACTGGCGCTGAAAAGACCGACCAAGAAAAAAAACACAGGGTAATGCGCTCCTGTTTGTGGTCTGGTCCACAGAAACACAGACCATCAAACCTTTACCCTGCGGTTATTTTGTGGTGGTAAATCTGCCTGTCGTCATCGATTTTTTTTTTTTGGCTCCGTTTTTCGTGAAAAACTTTCGTTTTGTTGCCCTATCATTGGTTCCTACTTGACAACATTCAGCAACCCTGTCAAACAACTACAACATTTCTTACTATGCTATAACATTTTTTTGTAGAAGAACTGCGTTTTTGTCATGAACGGTAAAATATACACTACGCCCACAAATGACAGTCACCCGCAAACCTCAGATATATATATATATATATATATACAGATGTTTCTTAGTGCAATTGTTGAAGTTACCAGCACCTTCCCCGCGAAACGAGGCTGGCTGGGCTTCATAGTTGGCTTCGATCAGAGAAAATTACGCTTCACATAATAGTTCCTTTCGCACAATATGCACTGCCCAATAGTTTTGTCGTGAATTGGGCTTTTGCAACAGATAACATTTGCTGTGAAATATATTGTCACGGGTGGACAATGCCCCATGGCGCCATGGCCAGGCATCGAAGACGAGGAAAAGGCTGGCAAGCAGCCTGCATAGGCTGTCACGGCTGCTTGTAAATATTGTAAATAGATCATCCATAATCATTCATGGTTCGAGTATTGCCACTGTGTAACAATATTTTCAAATACAGGCGAACCTCATTAATTCAAACTCACTTATTTTGAACTTGTGGTTTATTCGAACTGATGCTGCGGTCCTACCAAAGTTATGTGTATTTCAATTGCTTTCGTTAAGTCGAACTTGTTTTAATTTGAACAAATTTTTGGGCCCCTTTGAGTTTGAATTAACGAGGTTCGACTCTACTTCCCCAGCTGTAACAGCGTTGCTCGGAGCGGTGCCCCAAAAGTGTGCAGTAACATTTTGCAGAGTTGTTGCTCATCGTACACTGTGGTAAAAAAGTACTCTTAAATTATTACTGGGGCGCAATGAGTCCAGCAGTTTCTTTTTTCATGTCATGTGGTTGACTGTGCTTTTGGTATTGTTGATAGAACGTACAAGCTGCATTGAAAAACATTTTTGTCGGATGCACGTAAAAAACTGCCGATTTTCTACCATTTAAATCGTTGCTATATTATTATACTTTGTGTTTAAAATATTTGCAACTTTTTTGCATTACGCAAAATGTTTTCCAGGGCTGCATGGTATATCGCCTGGCGTCGCAGACGTACTTCAGTATGTTTATGAAGACAATGCGAGATACCACGACGACATCCCGGAAGACACGCGGAGCAGTGGTGAGGAGGGCCCCAGTGATGACCTGCAAGGCACCACCATCCGAGGCCCCAGCTCCAGTCATGGCCGAGGTGCCAGTGGCAGCCAAGTGCTAAGTGTTCGGGAACTGTTGAGCTTCCCCCCGCAACAAACGAGCCAAAGCACCGACCGCCCCACCAGTGCCAGCCAAGTCCCAAGTGCGCGGGAAACCTCAAGCTTCCCCCCGCAACCGACCAGCCAGAGCACCGGCCCCAACAGGGAAGCTCCACAAGGAAGACGGGGCAAGTTGATAATTCTTTTCTGCTTCGGAACACTTGTACGCACTTACTCGTTGAAAATGCAAATTCGGCAGGGCTTGCAGAACTAGCGATTGCAATAAAAATGTAATGCACATTCATTTTGCGGCAGTAACAATGGTTGGGTGAAACAAAGGAAGTTGAAAAAGTAAACTTAGACTAAGTACACTAAGTACACTGACTACATGCACAGCATTCTGGTGACAGGCTGTCATGCTTTCACAGTTTGCACGTTTACCAGACACTCTCCCTGATATCGCTTGATCACACACTTCTCTGCTGTGGTAGTTACGTCACAATACCTGGAAGCGATTGCAGAGAAGGCCCTTGCAGATCAGGGGCATTTTATCTAGCGATAAGACAGTTATTTTTAAATCAAGCAACAAAAAAGTTTGTTTCTCATTTTCCAACAGGGTGATAGAAAGGGCTGTATCTTCACGTGCTGATATTTTCACGTGCTTTGACAGAACTACCACAGACAATGGCACGCTCCAGCACTTTTCTTTAGGGAGTGTGTCCACTAAATGTATTTCAGAGTGTGTCAGCCTTTCACCAGAGTGCTCTGCAGGCACAGAGCGGCACGATCTCCTGTGTTTATTGTCGTAAAGCTTTCGACTGTACACTAACTAGGCCAGTACAGTGAAATGAAAAGTCGACTAAATAAGACATACATAAAAACAAGTCCACGGGGGAGAATGGACAAGGCCCAAAGCCCGCCTCGACATGTAACAAGGACAAGTGCTCACACAAAGTCAGTTGACAAAACCAAGTGGAAAAGCAAAGGAAACTGTGAAGGGGAACAAAGTTGGTGGCACCTCACTTTAGTTGTTATGCCACCAAGCTACACACTGCTGTGAGGTGTGTGGGATATTAAGCTTAACTGCAAACACGTAAATTTTTTTCCTCCCATCACTATAACCTTAAATGCGGTCCCATTTTACCTTCATTAAAATACAGCCACAGCACTTATGAACTCAACTTTAAACCTCAATACGTGCCACTCTGAATTTTAATAAAAGGCTGTTACAAAGAATTGTTTGGAGAACAAGTGTAATGATCTCGTGTTTCTTTTTTTGGTACTTTGTAGGCGTTAGCAGGCCCAGAGAACCGGAGAACAATCTCCAATTCTTTCAAAGAAGACTTACCCATGAGAATGGATGGCGCGACCAAGAAAACTCAAGGGAGCTTCGGCGCCTCGCCTTAGAAGAAAAGCGCCTGGATTTTGAGTGGGCCTCACTAGAGCAGCGAAAAGCTGAATGGAAGGCTGCATGTGAAGAACGAGTAGAGGAGCGGCGGCTACGGATGGAGGAGGTGGCCGAGCTCCGGAGGGAGAGAAAGCAGGAGCAAGAGGAGAGGGCAGAAGAACGGCGGTTATTGCTGGCGCAGCAAGAAGCCCTCCTCCAGCAGCGGGCGGAGGAACACCGCATGTTTATGGCTCAGCAGGAGGCACTTTTAAATGTCATTCGAGCACTCGCCATGAAAAAGTAATTGCCTCTGGATAATCCATTCTTTACCTCTGAATTTTCCAAGTTAGTCCCTCCATCATATTATTGACCTTCTCCGTCTTCTAGACCCGTCTTTTGTTATCCACTCTGTTACCCTGTTAGTCCACTCTGTTACCCTTCATCTCACTACACAGCCAGCCTCAGTTAATTTCTTTCCTTTTACTTACTTATTTTTTCATGTATGATATCTACTTCTGCTTGTTCCCTGATCCAGGAAGGTCGTTTCCTGTCCATAAGTGTTGCTTCTGTAATTCTTCGTTTCACGGCTCATTGAGCCAACCTTATTTTGCTTTCCTGTTGTTTAGTGAGGTGGTAAGTTTCCTCTCCATATGTCATCACCAGCAGCATGTTTTCATTGTATATTCTTCTTTTAAGTGAAAGAGGTAGCTGCTTTTATTTGTGAATGAGTGCAGGGTGCACCCCAGCCCATCTCCCCCTCCTATCAGAAATGATTTGATTTGATTGTAGGGTTTAACGCGCCGACGCAATGCAGGCGATGAGGCGCGCCGTAGTGGAGGGCTCCGGATTAATTTTGACCACCTGGGGATCTTTACCGCGCACCGAAATCTCGTTCACACGAGCGTTTTTGCTTTTCGCCTCCATCAGAAAAGCGGCCGCCGCGGCCGGGAATCGAACCTGCGACCTCGTGCTCAGCAGCGCAACGCCTTAGCCACTGAGCCACCGCGGCGGGTTCCTCTCAGAAATGCAAGATTATGTCCTCGTCACGTTCTGCTTTTCCTCTTTTCATGCCCTTGACAGCCTTTTCTACTTGTTTAGTTACTACAGTGGAGCCCGCTTATAACGAACCTGAGCGTCACGCGGCCTCCATTCGTTATGTCCCGAAGTTCGTAGTAAATGGACCC
Organism: Haemaphysalis longicornis; assembly: GCF_048455015.1. Lineage (NCBI taxonomy): Eukaryota > Metazoa > Arthropoda > Arachnida > Ixodida > Ixodidae > Haemaphysalis > Haemaphysalis longicornis. Next base: position 13,197,450 of record NW_027526203.1, on the reverse strand, counting down.
GTGTAAAAAAAAGTAAAGAAAAAGAAATCAGAAGTCAAAAGAGAATGTATTTTTTTCGCAAAGAAGTCCATGATGGCTGCTTGTTTCTGCGGGGCAGACTTGATGAGGGCGGTCTCCAGTTTATTTAGAGCAACCGCGTGATCTTTGCCGGGGCCCTTGGCGTAAACAAGTTGTTTAAGCTCCTCTATGTAGCCCATTACAACCGGCGCACTCTAGGCGCAGGCTCAGAAGTTTCGTCATCATCCACGTCAGATTCCTTCGCATCGCTCTTGCCCCGCCCCGGCTGCACTTTCGAAGTGGTAGTAGGTGGCAGGAAAAGCAGGGTCACTGCCGTCGGGGAAGTTTGCACGTGGAGCGCAGAGCAGTTACCAATTACGAGCAGCACGTGCATGCCTTGTTTCTGCATGTCACGGTCGAACTCGCTCAGCCACTCCACGAATAAATCTCACGTCATCTACGCCTCAGCGTTAGGCCTGTAGTGCACAGGCACATAGCTCCTAAAGCAATGTGGCTCGTTCGATTTTAGGATGATGAAGGGCATGCGCCGGTCGCTGCCATCCATGTTAGTGCACAGAAATAGTGGGACGTGCACTTTGCTATGCTTCCTGCCAGTGCATGTGTCGCTTTTCATAGCATGCATTTTATCGGGAAACATCTGGCAAAATAACACCGTTCAATTTGCGTTATATACGTCACACTTCGCATAGCTTGAAATAACTTCTCCATTTTTTTCAAGCCACGCTGCAGCATCTTGGTCACTTGCGGACGCCGCCTTGCCGACAATCAACTTAAACAATGCCGTGCCGCACATTGAACCGATGTAGCCACCCATTGCCTGGGCAAAATTCGAAGTCTCTGGCTTTGCGTAGCATCATTGGGCCACTTAATGGAATGTCGCAAGCCCGTGCGTCGATGAACCACTTCAGTAGCATGTCGCCGGCAGAGCTGGGAAGAGGCTGTCGTTTCAACCCACATCGCGGTGCGGTCATTCGCTGTAACCGATCGGCAGGGCTCAAAGTCGTTCAATGTACATGGGATTTCATGTCATTGAAATAACGTCTATTTTGACCGTCACACAGGTTTTGTTCGTTATGAGAGAAAGTTCGTTTTAAGTGGGGCTGTTATATGCGGGCTCGACTGTAGTTGGACATTACAAGCTAAGCTCATTCCCTCAGTTTCCCCTGGTCTAACGTCGCTGGCATACAGGCTGGTGTTGAAATGTTCGGCTACTTCTATTGCCTTGTCCATGTTGTGTGTAATGTTGCCCTTCTTGTCTCTGAGTGCATACATTGTCTTCCTCTTAGGTGTTTTCAAACTTCCTCCTAGTTCCAGTGTTTCCTGGATCACTGCCATGTTGTACGCACGAATGTCATTTGCTAAACTTGTAGTAATCAGCTTTGTCAGCTCTGCTGATTGAAGTTGATTCACCGTACTTGACACCTTTATGATCTTACGTTTCACAAGTAGTTCCTTCGTTTTCCAAGTTAGCTTTTTAGTTTGTTTCCTAAATGCTGTTCCCCCACACCTGCTTAATCTGTGATTGTCATTTCTGGGTTGTCGTTTAGCCTATCTTACACTATCCTTGTTGTCCTCTTTGAGAAGTGCAAATTTGTTTGAAAGGTTTCGTGTGTCCTGGCACTGAGTGATTGCATGTTGGGTTTCTTACTTTTCAAGATTTTCCTTCTTTCTTTTTGAGATTCACCCTTACCTGCCACTACCAAATGATGAGGGAAATAAATATATGTAAGCTTTATAACCACTTGTGTGTGATGTGTATTTTAAACCGCTTTGCTGGGCAACCACTTTCGCAGAGTGGAATGGTTCCTAATTCTCAAGCTTTTAGAAAGCGAACAAGTTTGCAGCCTTTAAAAAAAAGGGGGGGGGGGGGGGGAAACAGTTATGCTTAAGACATGAAGGTAGCAAAGCTGTATGCAACTTTCATGACCACAACAATTTAAGTCCACTATCGTAGCCAATTTACTTCTTCGCTGCTGCTGCAACGGTCTTTACTCCATCATCACTATACGCATGAGCTTCCTTCACTTTTTTGGAAGTGATGATCACTAGACAGTGTGTGCATACACTGTTTTTTTTTTTTTTTCCATCTAATCTTGGTCAACAATGTCGTATGTTTGGCTTGACAAATGTGTGCCGGGGACGCTGGGTAGTTGCCGCGTGGCACACACACGAGCGCTGGGCATTTTTTTATTCTTTTAACTGTGGATGCGGAAGTCAAACGATTTGGTAAACAGCTTCGCTGTTAAAAAGAGGCCTCACTTTTTGGCATGCAGTGCCGATGCTGCTGCGGGCTCAGAGATGCACGTGCCAATGGGCACATGAGCAAGGGGCGTAATGGGCATGCACGTTTTTCGTATATTGTGAACGTTGAGCCTGCACCGGCTCTTGCAGCACCCTCTAAAAGCCATTTTACAGGCCGCTTGAATAGGTGTTCTTAGTTTACCCTGCAGCGCCAAGGCATTAACCAGGGAAAATTCAAAAGACAATGCAAACAGCAAAAACGTAAATGTACAGTCAGCTGCTTTGTCACTACTGCAAGCCCAGCAAATGGAAAAAGTTGGGTATAACAGCCAATCCATGGCAATGCCTGTTATGAGAATTGTAGTTGCCTTCAGAACATCTCCAGCCACTGCTCACGTACTAGCCATAACGGTTGCACTCTTCTCAATTCCGGTTTTACAATTTCCAATTTATAATGGCCAATTGGACGAGCACACCCATACTGTGGCTGTCATTTCTGTATCTTGCAGTCTATGGTTTTTAAGAGATCAGATTTTAAGTGCTGCTGGCCTTGAGGGGAGGGGGGTGGGGACAATCAAAAGCACCAATGGCAATGAAAATGCAATTCATGGTAACAGTTTATTAATTACGAAAACATACAGGTAGCAGCAAACAACAAAAGGAATTGACAACGTGAAAAAAAATGGTTAAAAGTTAATCTGATATCCAAAACGTATCGGTGGCAGAAAACAAACTATGAAAAAAAGAAGAAACAAGAAAAAACAAACAGTTAAATTTAAAGGAAACGGGTTCCTTGACAATAGCATCTGTCAATCCGTTGCACTCTTCAATCAATCAATAAGTTTGACATACACAAACATACAGATGTCAAGAGCACGGACAAAAAGCCTTGCATTCCAAAAGTGGGCGCAACTATTTTACTTCGGGGGGGTGGACCTTCAAGCACCGTGGAGCGCGCACATCGACCGAAAAGGAGCAGATGTAAACAGCAAACAGACAGAAAGAAGGCGCCTAAATCTGGTTCCCAACTGGTGTCTCAAACCACCACCTCCTCCTCAAGCTGGGCCCCAGAAGAGTGTCTGCACAAACAACGTCCCACCTTCAACATGACCAATACTTCTGGCATACATTGTGCCCCATTGCTAACCCCACCTCTGCGCAACTGGGCTCAGGTAGCTGCAAACCAGGGATCGTCCACAAATAAGGCATCAACTTGGTCTGCACCCTGTAATTAGAGACAACGCAAAACACTTTCGCCACTTTTGCGTGTTCTTTTGCTCCAAGAAACTGACTGTCTTTCGGTTCACCTCACACACTACAATGTGTATGCATGTCCAACGATACTTACTTAGAATAGGGAGACATGGTAAACACAATCACCCAACGCCAGGGGCCAAGCTGTGGTGCTCATGGACAGATGTTTACAGCGACAAAAAGCCAACAAAAGCAACTTGACGGGGTCTGCGCCACTTAATGTACAAGTCACGCAAAATTATAAATACAAATTGTAGTGCAGGCCGCGCATGCATGAATATTGCATTTATACATTAAAAATCAAATAGCAATCAGCACCACCACCTTATCTAAGGGCATACAACAACACACATCTGCTCAAGAGTACACATCTACTCGCAGCCTGCACGGAAAAAATATACACAGTGTCTAGAGTGTCATCCAATGACACTCTAGCTGATCGCTGCAGGCATGGCTAGAGTGCCGTGTCATACTACTCTGGATGTCTAAACATGCAGCACGGTAGGTTAGTGCAAATATTCATGCAATGATGGTGGCCGCAGGCCGAAGAACATGCCTACTTGGCTGCCATAGATACACGTGTGGCAATTCGTGAGAATTGTAGCCACCCAGTACATTTGTGGCACATTCTGTAGCAGAAGTTTTTGATTTTTTTTGAAGTCAAGGAAGGCAAACAGATTTACTGTCTTCCCAAAACCCCATTCAACTGCCTGGCGCACGGTGCTCATGGTGCTGTTAAAGTTCTGCTGCTGTGGGCTCAGGGATGAGCCTGCATATGGCCGCATCAGCAGTGGCCGCAACGGGTACGCAGGGTCGCCATATATCGTGTATGTTGTCCCTGGCACCAGCCGTTGCAGCTTTTCGTACAGCCCACTTTCCCTCAGCATACCTGCGAAAAATGCAGACAATGAGATAGCGTGTTAGTGCACTCAACTCCCTTCTGGAAAACAACTTTGTTCAGTCGCACAAGCAAGGCTGCTCAGACAACCATGCATGTACAGGATTGCGCAGAAGTAAACGGAGCACGCAAGCGGTGGCCAAACTGCATTGCTGCACCGCGTATGGGTGCCGACGGGAACCAAGGAGCGCCGGTCTAAAAGTGCGTTCGCACTGCACTTGCCGCCCTATCTGATATGTTTAATTACCGCTCTGCTGGCATGCCATATTGGGCGTAACGGTCTTCCAAAGGCCTCACTGCGCTATAGTGGGGCGCACCTTGCAAACACGGTATTGCTATGCTAAAAATGAAAATTCTGTAATCATACTATATCCGTAAATGGCCATGCTTCACTGCGGAACAGGCAATGTGGAAAAGCCAGCTTACAAAAACCAAGCTTACACTGATTTTTCGTTAGTTGGCTTCACCTTTAGGACAGATGCGTTGCTAGAAGGCATTTCTGCAGGGGCAATAAAAGCCTCCCTAAAATATGGATGTCCTAGTACCTTTTTTTATTTTTATAAGGTTTATCTATTTGTCTATACTGGGAACTGGTTTTTTCCGTGGCAGGAAAACCTGCTCCGGAAGGAGTGTGAGGCGATACCACACCCAACTATAGTAAACTGTAGGTTCTTGACTGAACGATTAATTTAAATTTTCAATACATGAAAATAATTTGCATGTTTTGAAACAAAAATCACACGAAAATGGTTTACTTTAATAATTTACGTGAAAGTAATTTACATGCTACAAAGCACCTTCCACCCTAATGGTGTCATGAATTCTGCGGGGAAATGAGGCGTACCTATGAGGCGTACCTCACCATGCCCTGACTTCCCATTCCGCCTTTACAGCCAGCCACAAATAGTCGGCGGTCGTCGTGGTGAGGTAGAAAATTTATTTCGTTTCCCCAAAAATGCTCTCTATGGGGTGCAAGTCGGCCCCATTCAGAGGCTACTCGTACAGCCGGACATCGCGCTCTTCCAGTAACCGCTAAACAGCTTTGAAAGTGCGGAAGGGGCTTCGATCTTGTTGTGAGATGTAGCACCCCTCTTTGAAGGGCCCGTTCACGGCATTTGGGGATGAGCTCATTCTCGATGACTTGGCAGGATGTGGGTGGGTTGAAAAGGCGTGGAAGCCTAATTAGGGGGCCAAGGCAGTTCCTCGTTACGGTTCCCCACACATTCACGGAACACCGACTGCTGCTGAAAACCTGGGACACATGCTCGATCTAAGAATTGTCGGAGCAGCTGATTTTCATACATTTTTGTATAGTTTTGATAAAACAGAAATGACAGCCCTTTTCAGTAACCAAACTCCCTCCATGAAAATTTCTGCCGCCGATTTTTCCGCACCCCTAAAATGGGGAATCCGAGATATATTCAGCTTCGCTGTAAAAAAGATGAAATCTCATTGCAATTTGGAGGGAAAGAATGCTGCCAATGGTCTATAAATTGGATAGTCTAAATTTTGTGAGTGGCAATTTGGTCCTCAATGATGATGATGTTTGGAGTTTAATGGCGCAAGGCCAACTAAGGGCAAAAAGTGCCAAACAATAATTTGGTCCTCAATGCAAATCTATTGGCTGCATGATGAAGCTCCTATTGCATGACCTCATAAGAGCAGCTACTCGACTGTCGGCTACGCAAGAAGCTAGCACGTTCCAGGGACATGGAACGGCAGTACGCAGTCATTCACATCCACACCCACTCGAAGGGGCAAACATATCAAACGGGCCCCCAAAAGGGCAGAGAACACTTGCGCATTGTGTGCTTCCAACTGATTCTGGAGGAGAAAGGAGCTAAAACAGCACCACACGTGCATAAAGGAGTTGCACTACACCCTCCTCCACATTTGCAGCCAAGGCATGTGAAGCTATCACCCAAAACTGGCTTCAAAGTGGTGCGCTCAAGTCCCTTTATATTGAATGATTGGGTCGTAAATCATTTATAAGACCGCATGCTAAGCCGCTGAAGCACCACCCACACAAGACGATGTCATAGAGATGGGACTCATACAGGCGGCAAAGATTGCGATACGCAAGGAAGGCGGACGGTGACAAGCAAGGGCACCTACAAAAGCTGGCCTCTGCTTGTAGGTGATGTGAGTGTACATAAACCTCATTGGGATGTCACGAACTTGTGGCGGTGTGAAAAAATAATCATCAAAAATGACAAAAACAAAAGAAATATATACCGAACCCCTAAAACTACACATAATAAATTAGGAAAATAAAGCCCCTAAGATTAGTTATGAGAACGCAGTGTTAAGCTTTATCATGTGGCCGTACCTAAATATCCGAAGCAAAGTTATCCAGAACCATTAAGACTTGGGACGTTGTCCATTTCTGTTCACGCACCCTCAGAAATACTGCCCTAATTGAAACAACTATCGCTCTGCTACAGAGTCGGGCAAGGAGTTTTTAACAGCGGAGCTGCTGTACGTCTGGGCTTTACGGCAGTCGGGTGTAACGTCGCATCACGCTCCTTCTGAGGCAAGTTTTTCTACCCCCCCCCCCAAAAAAAAAAAAAAACATCCCAGTGAGGATAAAACAAAATCATAAAAGTGGTCCAACGGCCTTCATATTTTTCATCAGAAGACGGCTTATGTTTTCCCTAAAGTGAGTCTGCTAACAGTGCATTTGCGCGTAGAGGTGAAGCCGACTTTCAAAAGATCGGTATAATCTTGGTTTTTGTAGGCTGGCTTTCCCACACTGAGTGTTTCGCCGGGAAGCATGGTTACCTATTTGTGAAGGTGAGAGAGAGAAATCCCTTTATTTTACGAGCAAGTTGGCTTAGGAACACGTGGCTGCAGTGGCTAGGGCGGCGGCTCGGTCAACCACAGGTAGCTGCACCCCCGCTTCCGAGTGGCCCAACAAGTCCTACCACTGCTCACTGCCGCAGATGGCTAGGTGGTGGAGGGGGGGCGGCGGCGTGAGACTTGCGAGGACAGGCCACATGGTGTGAGAGAAGGCGTCAAGGCAGTCACAGAGAAAGTTAGGGGAAGGGAACTGAGAGGAATGGACCTTGTGAGGGAAGGTACGACTGGCGCAGGAATTGGTCTGTGTGGGAAGGTACAACTGGTGCAGGAATTAGTCTGGAGGGATCGCCATAGGCGCTCCTAAGCGTTGGGGAGGGATGTGTGGTCAAGGTGGATAGCGACGGCGGCAGAAACAGTGATGCTGTGTGACTTCTTCACATGAGAGAAGTCTATTGCGGGCCGACCGAGAACCGTGGTGGGGAGCAGGAACAACCCCAGCACGGCTAGTATGTTCTCGTGCTGCTTTGTTGCCCGCCTCAGGTTAGTATGATTACAGAAAACGGCTCCAAATTTGGTGTTATTGAGTCAGTAGTGAAGTTGTAAAACGAAAAGTAAATGCCGTCTGCTGGCAATACATGGCCATCCACGGAGGGAGTTGGGTTACAGGAAATGGCTGTAAATGTTGCTTTACCGGAACTATCGCGAAATAAATTATATGACAATGAGCCACGAGATGACTAACATTATGCCCCACAGCTCCACTGGCCATCCTTCATATAGTAGAAGGGCATTGAATTTTTTTAACCGTGCGTGTCGAAACATCGGCTAATTAGTATTTTCTTTACCTTGCCATTGACATAACAGCGCCAAAGGCGTCAAATTCAAAGCTGTAGAAGATTCTCGTGAAAAATAGCAACGTAGGGTGCTCTCCCAGCCCCCTGCTTCGAGAAAGCGGTTGGTCCTGCTTTTGGCCGAAAGTATGGACGGCCTGTAACAAGCCATAGGCAGCTGGTTCGCAGTCACTGGCAGCCAGCGTGCCCGCAAGCCGCCACTCGTGTCTTTTTCATTTAAAATAAGAAATTGGGACAAATGAAAGATTTGTCTTTGTAAGGTTCTCTTCGTTACTTTCATTCTTGGACAATACGGTCACTTTACACATCTCACCTTCGGGGCATGCTGTCCTCGAGACACTGAATTCGGAGCTTTGCTCGGTTGCTGGCTGGTTAAAGGTCTCTGCTTCAGATTACGCAAAGATGGCTGTAGAATGAGCTGGTCGAAAACATGGCAATGTGTTCATATTTCTTAGTAGCTGAAAATCGCATTATTGTCTACAAAGGTTAAACTTTGTGCTCATGCCCCGATACCACAAGTGCCCTTTACCAAGCACTACAAGTGTCCTTTGCCTTCGCAGCTATTGTGGTCTACACCCGACGACAATAGCTACACTCACCAGCATCATGCCTGTGCCCTGGGTAAGGCCCATCCAGTTCGCACACTATGCCATTAGCACACATGATGGCCTGGTACTTGACTGCATGGACCCTTTTGTGCCCCGAGAAGTAGATCCTCTGCTCCACGGATGGCCGGCAGATGGGCCTTGCAGTGCCATCCACAAAGCCCCAGCAGTTTGTCAATGCAGCTCCTCTGTTGTGCACAGCCTGCAGTGAAGAAAGTCTTAATTAAACACACAATGCGAGGAAAGCTTGTAACCGTACTAGCACGCACAAAAAGAAAAAAAAATGCCAGGTCGGCTGCTTAACACAGGAGGATCTCATAGTAGTTCTTTAGCACTAAAAAGGAGCAATTGCTCTGTTCATACATGTTCCCTATTTGACTTGTCTTAATGTAGTCTTTATTGTTCTGAAATTGAAGAAAGCTTTCAAAAGGTGGACCTCACTGCATCGCTGCTTGCTATGAGCCACCTTTTTGAAGTGTCATAGCATAGACTACAATGCAGTGCACGGAATGTAATTGGCAGGAATGTGATCCTCGGCTCCCTTATTTAAAGAAGTGTCATGCCGGACGGACCCCGGGTTTCTGTGTTGGTACTGACTACAGTGACGAGGCCCGTCGCTTTAAAATCTGCACTACAGTAACGGGCCCCCTCATCTGTTCATGCACTACACGTGTTTTGCCAGTCAGTCGTTCGCACGAGCTGCCTGGCGCATGCGCTGCCTGGCGCTTGTTTATGGAAAGGCTGTGTCTAGCGTTCCGTCCAGAAGGAACGGCAGCTGTCACTAAATTTCCATCCAGAGGAAACACAACTCGCTTTGAGAGCAGTCTCTCTTGATTTTTTACCCAACCGGCCAAACCGCTACCGCTCACTGACTAGCCAGAATCACTGTTAATTATTAATCACTGGTAATAATTACAGGAGATCGGGCGTAACTGGCGATGGCTACGTCGGCCTTGGCTCCAGTGAGCGGGAGCGGTTCGGCCGCTTCAGTAAAAAACCAAGACCGACTGCTCTAACCGTGTGAATGGTTTTGCTGTTACAAAACGCTAACCACGCAGCCAGCCCCCCCCCCCCCCCAACACACACACACACACACACACACACACACACACACACACACACGCACGCACGCACGCACGCACACACACACACAAAAAAAATACCACGGTGCGAGAATCGAACCACAGACTGCAACGTCCGTAGTCAGCGGCAGAACCACAACACAAAATCACAGAACGAGAAGCGGCGGCTAATCGGCTGGTTTTGATTTTGTTATATTGAGAGGGCCCCGTCACTGTAGTGATTCTTTTAAAGTGACGGGGCCCCGTCACTGTAGCGCAGATTTTAAAGCGATGGGCCCCGTCACTGTAGTCAGTACCTTCTGTATTTCATAACTTGGCGAGTGCAATACACCACGCTGAAGAGTAACGTAAGCAAGCATGTACTAACCTCGGCCAACTCCGGGAGGTCGTCCACGGTAAGCCACTGATGGGAGTTGAGGTCTCCCAACAGGTGGCCGAACGTGGTCTCGACGTGGTTGAACAGATGGTTCACCACACTGGACATGGACGACGAATGACGACCGAACATCGGCTCTAAGTCCCACCACCTGTTGGGGTATGCCAGTCGCCGCAGACCCATCAGGAGTGCCTCCTGGCCCGAAACTTTCACACCTTGGCTGCTTCGGATTACATCCGGCACTCTCAGTTCCCCCTTGAGCAAGTCGAGGTGCTGCTTCTCGAAGCGGAACATCCTCCGGAACTCCTCTTCATCGAAGCTGTTGACGTCCAGCAGGCCGCCGCTCGATTTGTACTGGCGTGGCTTTGGCTCCCGGTAGCCGAGAAAAAGGTCTTCCAAGTCCGCCCAACTCAAATCTAAATACAAAAGCTGGTCACAAAGGACGCTGGCACGGGTTGGCCTCAACTTAGGCATCGTTCAACGATGAGGAGCACTACAGGAGCACAACACTACAACGATCAGGAACACTACAAACAACACTGAATAAGAAAAAAAGCTAAAACAAACGGTGAAATTATGCACACCGTTGAAAGTTATGTACAGAGAAAAGAAAAGAAAACACAAGAGAAAAGACAACTGTGAGAAGTGGCGCACAGAAATGAGTACACTGTAGCCCAGTCGAAGTAACTAGCCGCAGTACTGACATTGGATTGTATTGACTTCATTATGCTGACGCTCCAATATTTTGAAAAGAAAAAAAATATTTTAACTATACTTGCTGCATTATTAGTTGCATTGAAGGCAAAATATAGTACACCCACTAAAGTATTTGAAAATTTTGTAATTTACGCCTTCCGAAAGCTTTGCTCGTTTGCCGCAACAGCGCTGCGAGTGAAACACGCAAAGCGGCCGGGGAAAACGCTATACTAAAACTGGTCGCGGGCAAGCGTGTTGCGTTTGGGTTCCCCTAACTTCTTGGGGGCCCCAAACGCAAGGGCCCCCTATTCTAAAACTCCCTAATAACTCCCAGGGACGCGCGTGGCGGCTCTTGCAGACCGACACTCTTTCATGTCATGCAGTTCTGCACCATATTCACCACACCCCATTTCCCTCCCCCAACTGCCCTTCGTGCGGTGCTCTAGCCACCGTGTCGCACTCCATGTGGGCATGTCCTAATGATCCCTTCCCCTCAATAGCATGGGACGAGCAGTGGGAGGGGGCCCTGGGCAGCTCGGATCCGGGGATCCAAACCGAGCCACCGCTGTCGCCGTCAGGCTCATGCCACCGGCCACCCCGCCCTCTTAACTGCCTTGTACAAATAAATTTTCTCTCTCTCTCTCTCCCCGTGTTTTTTTAGTACGCGTTACAAAGCGCTCGAGCGCGAGGCGTAAACGAGTGTCCCGGTGTTTTTTAGTACGCGTTACGTTCTTGCGCGAGGCGTAAACGAGTTTCCCAGTGTTTTAGTAGCGTAACTACATGGGCCAAGTAGTAGTAGTAGTAAACGTATATTGGAGCAAAAGGGAAAGGGAAAAGGGTGGTGGTGAAGCGTTCCTAGTCCAGGATGCCTCTCGACCGGGCCGACTCAATGGCCCGAGAAACCAAGGCCCTCTGGCGGGCCGGGTCCGGGCTGGTCAGCTCAGTCTCCCACTGCTCCGGGGTGGGGAAGGGGGGTGGGTTAGGGGAGTGGGGACAGGAGTATACGAGGTGGAATGTGGTGAGTGGGGTGTCGCAGTGTTGGCATTGACGGGGTAGATAGTGGGTGCGATCTGGTGGAGGATGACGTGGTTGTAAAAGGTACCGGTCTGAAGGCGACGATATATTATGGCTTGCTGGTTGGTTAGGGAGTGGTGTGGAGGGGGGTAGACTCGGCGGGTAAGGGTGTAGTGGGACAGAAGGGCATTGTACGTGTTATCAAGAGGAATTTGGAGGAGGTCGTCGTTCGTGCGGGGTGATGGGATCACTTGACCATCGGTGGAGAATGCCCGGAAGTGCAGAGCTCGGGCGGCGGCGTGGGCCGCTTCATTCCCCGGAAGGCCGGAGTGTCCGGGAGTCCAGACGATCGTAATGGTGGTCTCGTCAGGTAGACGCTGGAGGAGTGGAATGGCCTGGGGTGGGGCTAGACCTGCCTGGTAGAGGCGGCATGCCTGCTGTGAGTCGGAGACTACAGTGATGTGCGGATGCTTGGCATGGGTGGTGGCTGCGAAGGCGATTGCCAGAGCTTCTGCCGTCTGTATTTTGTTGGTGTGCGTGGTGACAGCCGTGGAGATTCGGCCAGCGTGATTTAGGGTGACCAACGTTGTGCGTCGAGCGCAGGAGTCATAGGCGACGTCAGTGTAACGGACCTGGGGGTCATCTGCTAGCTTCTTCATGAGATAGCGGACCCGCGCTTCCCGACGGCCTCTGTTGAAGGTGGGATGCATATGTCGTGGTATGTGGGAAACGTGGATACGGTGCTTGATGGTAGTTGGGAGGCGTTGTGGTCGGTCTTGATTTAGCGGTGCAGGGTAGCCGAGCGTGCGGAGAACGGAATGACCAGTGGGCGTTAAGCTGAGGCGTTGAAGTTGGGAGTTTCGCTGAGCCTCCACAAGCTCGCCAAGGACGTTGTGTATGCCCAGCTTGAGCAGTTTGTCCGTAGAAGTGTAAATGGGGAGACCAAGAGCCGTTTTGTATGCTTTACGAATGAGGGCTTCAATTTTAGCGGTTTCTTGTGG